>NW_007727232.1:187698-209204 GCF_000696425.1 Galeopterus variegatus
ACAATAACAACAACTTCTACTACTGCCTGTCCTAGCTAGCTGTTATTTTGTAATTTTTCTATATAATTATACCGCTAAACTGGGGGCAGAGTAGGAAACAAAGTTACAAAGGTCACAGTGTAACTTCCTCCGGGTGCCTTACTCCCATAGAAGATCCTGTATTTCATAACCCCTCTGAAGCCCAAGTTTGAATTTTTCCACTCTCCAGAGTGTCCATTTTCACTTTGTACCCCACGGGGTAAGGAATATGCACGGAATAACTGAGATTCCAATAACCTTCTACTTCCAGCAAACAGGAAGTGCAAGTGTTCGTTTTCCATTTGGGGGGAGGTTTCTTTGTTTTGTTTGTTTTTGTTCTAGTCACCAAGAAGACAAGCAAGGGACAGATTTCAACTCAAAACAAAGAAAAATGTCTAAGAATTAGAGCTATACTATTATACCATGAACTGGGGAGTACCTGAAAGCAATAATATCCCCATCACTAGAAGTATTCAAGCAGGGACTGAAGAAACAGTTGGTGAAAAGTTTGTTAAAAGGGTTGGAAGAGGTGACTTTTAAGCTGCCTTCTAAGGGTATTATTCCTTATTCCCAGTAAGTCTTAGGTATGCTTGGCTGCAATAGAGTCTGGAATTGGAACTTGGGGTATGTGGGTCCCCCAGCTCATAAAATACAAAGATCAAGTCTTGCTTTATGAGTAAAATCAATCTCTTCCCTGAAATCTCCATCCTGTTTTATCTGTTGGTGAAGAAGGTTCCGAAAGACCTTAGTCTCAGCCTTTCAATCCCTCCAGAGACTACTTGTGGACATACACTGAATGCAGTTACAGCATTAATTAGAAAGTGGATTGCAAAGGAAATGAAGAGAGTTCATAAGTGGAAATAGAAGAAGTTCACAATAAGCCTGCCTGGAAGCTAGTGGGGTGGATTTCAAGGTGATAACAGTTCCACAGATCAAAACATCAAGGCATCAAGTCCATGCTTTAGTCAATATTTATCTTTCACGTTAATCAGTCTCGAAGTAGAACAAAAACAAGAAATGGGTGTTCTGGCTATCTTCTCTATATACATAATCACCTAAGTAGTGCAAGTTAGATTGATGTCCGGCTGCAGAAAAATTGACTTTTGGGGATGTTCCTTTTGCAAAGGAACACTCTGAAGACAAAATGGCCTCAAAAGCTTGTGAAGAGTCATGACTCTCCTTCTGAAAGTTGAATAAAATTGTAGGTGAGGCAAACAAATGTTGTCATTGAACTCATCAGCAGCCAATGCAGAGAACCCATTTGTGTATATTAATTGACTAGTTAACGCTACTGCAAAGTGGCACCCATCCTGGGTGGTGTGAATGACAGCAAGGCTCACTTCTGTTTCCCTTGCCATCACAAACCAACTGTTTTGTTGTTGTCATTGTTGTCATCGTTGTTGTTGTTTTTATAGGTAAAAAGTCCACATTATTTGCAAGTTTTTCCTCCCACTGCATAGATTCATTTTTCAAAGAGGAAATCAGGCAGACAAAATTGGTTCAGAATCAAGTAGAGGAAGAAAAACCCAGGATCCAAGAGGAGAGGTCACTTAATGAAACGAGGACAAAAATATGAATGTCGGACAGGAACTAGAATTATGCATTTGTAAGCAGTGCTGCATCAAAAATAGGTGTGTGTGCTTTACCAGTGACATCATTTAGAATTGCTGGATTATGGTTGTAATACAAAGCAGACCAATGTTTAGTCAGTTTCGTTATTATTGTTTTTCAATTTTATAGAGACAATGCATTTCCTCATTGCTGCATTAAAATTAGGACAGAACCTGTGCTACCCCCACCCTTGGTAGGGCATGGTTTGTGAGCATTCTCTAGCTTTTCTTCCTTGTAGCCTCTCCTCAACATACCTCCTTTCAGAAAAGTATTTCATGTCTGTCTGTTGGTCCTCAGGGCCTCTTACTTTGCTAATCAAGAAATGAATAGAAAGATCTGAGAAATGGAAGGAGACAAGGATAAGCTGGAACATTTTTTAATTGAAAAGAGAGAGATTTAGAGGAATGGAAAAGGAATAAATCCAAAATGTTGCAATGGGTAAAACTATCCCTATTTCACCATCACTAAAACCATAATCACCACAGTGGAATTAAGTGTGCATAGAGGACTCAAGAGTCAAGAACTCCTTAAGGAAGGGCTGACCTCTAGGAAGGGATAAAAATTGCAAGTGAGAAAGGTTTGGGAGCAACAGATCAGAAGCCATTTAGCTTAAACAAGACTGGGGAGGCTGCAAAAGGGAAAGATGAGCTATGAATGAGCAAACCTGACCTTGTCTGATCAATCAAATTGAATATGGATTATTTTCAGTATGAAATAATAAAGGCCAAAAAAGTATATTGTCACCTTTGACCTGGAAAGTTCAACATGGCTTAAAATTCTTAAAACACAGGAATCCTTCCAACTGCTCTGAGACACTTCTACTCCAAATAGAGAAAATCAGACACTGAGGCTTCATTAGTTTCAGGTTGCACAGCAAGCACAGAATGCAGCAGAAAATAATGTACAGGCTTCATGATTCCCATCTCACAACCCCATCCAGCAAGCCACCTCTCCCTTTTATTCGCCTCTCAACATCAGTATTCAAATACAACCAGCTCTGACCCATGTATAGTAAAATGTCACATGTCTCCATGGTTTCATTTTTCCAAGAATAGCATGACTTTATGAATGTCCCTAAAGCTAGGATAAAAATCCATGTGTTCTCTCTCTGTTATCCACTGAATGGGAATATATGATAGTCAATGAACCAGGGAAATCCTGGGCATGACATCTGTATTCCTAACCCTTTTTATTCTCTCTCTTCTTGCCAAACTTCTGCAGCCAACAGATCTACAATTTGGTTTTTTTTGTTTTGTTTTGTTTGGGAAAACTGATGAAAATCTACTATCTTGGAGAATGAGTCAATGCATACTCTGGATGTGTGGGTATTATGTAAAACTGTGTTATGAAGATGTACAATTGTGTGTGTGCTAAGATATAAACATGTGGGTTTACTCATACATACACACACACAAACACATACACACACACATCCTCCCTTTGCTATTTATTTTTGCCTCAATAACTGAAAAATTACCACCTTTATGTTCTGCCCTGGGTATTTCTTACCCCTACCCAAGTCAGTTTTGAACGCTTATGGAAAGAATCCAAGGAAATATCAGGTTCAGGACCTTGATTGGAGTTTAATTTTTTCCCAGCTTTATTGAGGTATCATTGAAAACTTAAAATTGTATATACTTAAGGGATAAAAATTGATGATTCGATATATATATACACATTGTAAAACGATTACTAAAATCAAGCAAATTAACATATTCATCAACATAGACACCTTTTTTCTTTTTGTTTACTTAAGTCTACTAAATACTGCATCTTAAAATCTAGTTTTAATATTTTGATTAGTACTTTTTTATTGAAACACAATTGATTGTACATATTTGTGGGGTACAGCCTTGAATATCAATAACTGTGTGCAATATGTGATGCACAAATCAGAATAATTAGTATATTCAACCTTACACATTGTAATCATTTTTTTGTGGCCCTTTACCAGTTTCTCACTGACCTCTTCCCCTTCCCCCATCCCACCTCTGTTGGCCTCAGTTCTGTTCTCTCCTTTTCAAAGTTCAGCAAATTATTGTAATTGTTGAATCTTTTTTCCCTGTTTTATCAAGATCAATTCTCTTAGCAAATTTCAAGTATCCAGTACATTATTATTAACTATAGTCACTAAGGTGTACATTAGAACGCTTACAAATGAATGTTTACACCTTTTGATTAAGATCTCCCTATTTACCCCATCCCTAAATACTGGTAAACAATATCCTACTTTGTTTCTATGAGATTCTTTAGATAATGCATTATTTGTCTTTCTGTGCCTGGCTTATTTTATTTAGCCTAATGCCCTCCAGATTCATCCATGTTGTCACAAATGGCAGGATTTCTTTCTTTTTTATGGCTGAATAATGTTTCATTGGGTGTGTGTATGTATTTGTATACTGACATGCTGACATACTCACATATACACACACCATACTTTTTTACTCATCTATCTGCGTCTTGGCTAATGTGAATAATGTAGCAATGAATATGGGGATGCAAATATCTCAAGATAGTGATTACATTTCCTTTGGATATAAGCTGAGAAGTGAGATTGCTGGATCATATGGTAGTTCTATTTTTAATTTTTTGAGGAATCTCAATACTATTTTCCATAACGGCTCTACCAATTAACATTCCCATCAACCGTGTACAAGAGTTCCCTTTTCTTCACATTTGAGCCAAGGCTTGTTATTTTCTGACTTTTTGATATAGCCTTCCTACTAGGTAGAAAGTGATATCTCACTGTGGTTTTCATTTACATTTCCCTGATAATTAGTGATGTTGAGCATTTTTTCATATATCTATTGGCCATTTGTATGTATTTTTTGGAAAAATATTGATTCGGGTCTTTATCATTTTTAAATTAGGTTATTTGGGTTTTTGCTATCAAGTTGTATGAGTTCCTTGTATATTTTAAATATTAACCCCTCATCACATATATGGTTTGTAAATATTTTATCCCAGCCCATTGGTTGAATTTTCATTTTGTTGATTGCTCACTTTGCTCTACAGAAACATTTTAAATTGTATGTAGTTCCACTTGTTTATTTTTGCATACGTTGCCTATACTTGTGGTGTCATACCCAAAAATCACTATCAAGACCAATTAATATCAGAAAGCTTTACCTGTATATTTTCTTCTTTGAGTTTTATTATTTCAAGTTTTACACTTGTCTTTAATTTTGAGTTGGTTTTTGTATATGGTGTGAGAGGGGGTCTAATTTTCTTTTCTACAGGTGGATATCCAGTTTTCCCTGCACCATTTATTGAAGAGGCTGTCCTTTCCCCAATGTGTATTCTCACACCTTTGTCAAAGATTAGTTGACTGTACATATGTGGATTTATTCCCAGGTTCTCTATTCTGTTTCATCAGTCTATGTGTCTGTTTTTATGTCAATAACATACTGTTTTGAGTTCTACAGTTTTATAATATAATTTGAAATCACAAAGTGTGATGCCTCCCACTTTGTTTTGTTCAAGATTGCTTTAGCTATTCGAGGTCTTTTATGGTTCCATACAAATTTTAGAATTGTTTTTTCTATTTCCAATGTCACTCCAGAGTTGTTGGATTTCTAGTTATCTCCAGTCTCATATTCAAACCAGCAAAATACATACTCAGAGAATTGTAGGTGAAAATGTTTCTTCTCTCAGGTATTCACTAACTTGCCTTTCCTGAATTCATTGGGTGCACCTCAGCTGTAACACTACCACCATTGGGAAGGGTTATTCCAGAGAAATGATGTGCTGTACAGGCATATCTCCCTTGCTTAACCATTAATAATGACCTCACCAGAGTCTCCACTGCCTATTTTCTTTTCCTTGCTATGGTGAGGAAAAAAATTACTTTTCTCACTGCCCTTCATCCCCTCACATCATATCTCTCTGCACTTGCCAGGGAACAATTACAAAGCTGAAAAGTGCATTTAACAAAGAGAAGAAATTTCTTTTCCTTGCTATGGTGAGGAAAAAAATTACTTTTCTCACTGCCCTTCATCCCCTCACACCATATCTCTCTGCACTTGCCAGGGAACAATTACAAAGCTGAAAAGTGCATTTAACAAAGAGAAGAAAGAATTCTAAACTCCCAACATGACATAGGCAAAAATATGTCATCTGAAAAATAAAGCCTACATACCTGAACATACTGCATATCTGACTCTTGTTTGCTTCTCCAGCCTATTCAATGTTGATCCCCTCGATGAAAGTTGCCATATGGTTCTCAGGAAGCACCCTGCTATTTGTTATCCCTAGATCTTTCTTCACACATGCATTTTATCTGCCTTAAATGCTTTCCCCTCTCATCTGCCTCATAATGTTCTACTTATTCCTCAAGCCCCAGCTCAAGGGCCTCCTTTGTGAAAGGTTCCCAAAACCACCTGAAAAGCATTCATCATCAGTTCTATGTGTAGACTATTATACCCCATTGCTCTATATCAGTGTATTTCTTTTTTTTTTTTTTTCCTTACTATGTCATGCATTCCCAACAATATTTTGTCTTTTTCTTTTTATACCCAGAACCTACCACAGTATCTATTTATATAGCAGGCTTTCACTAATGGAATGAATGAATGAGTCTACCTTCCCTGTGGACCCAGATGAAATTTTAAAACTACTTTAGGCTTTTATCGTGAGACCTAAAAGGCTAGCAACTTTGCATCATCATTATTAAAGGCACGTAGGCTATCTGATTCCATGCAGAGAAAATTAAAATAACAAAAGCAAAGATCTTATCCATTAGGAAATGTGTGTAGTGCTGACACTCTGATATTTATCTTGCTCACTCCTAATTTCTTCAGATCCCTCACATCAGAGAAGTTAAGATCTTTCTTTGCCTTATCTCTGAATAAATTACATTTCTGATTAGAGCCAATGAAAGGTTTTGCATAAAGGAGATTTTTAAGATGAGAAAATTCTTGCAGGAGTGATTTCAAAGCTGGGTCCGCAATTGCAATAGGGCAATATGTCTCTGACCTTTAAAATCAATAAAGAATCTGTAACCCACACTCTTACTGTTCTTCTCAGAGTGACGGGGTGAGTGTTTGGGGAGTCTTGACAAATGCCCCATCACTAAAGTCCAGGTCTCCAAGGGTAAACAGAAAGACAAAGTGATTTTCTACCATCTTAACAATTCAAATTATCATCACTAAAGTGATAACTGATCCTTCTGCTTCTGTATATCCCAAAAACTTAACCAGTACTTCTAAACTTCTGTAGTCAAATCACTTGTAATGGATCAAGGAAGAGTTAAAAGATTTAAAAGAGAAAAAAATAATTTTACTTCTGAGATAGCAGTAATCTGAGGGAGAGCCATAGATTTGACATACTAAGTATAGCTCTTCTCCTAGTTTCTGGGATAAGGGCAAATTTTCCAACTATGGAACAAGAACAGATGATAGAGAGAAAGGGATCTTTAGATAAATAGGCTTTCTAGTGGCACTCACCTGACACAGTTTCTTTCTGCCTTAATTTCAAGGACTAGACAAGTAGTTCCTCCCTTGATCCTGAGACTGAAGGGTTGTCAATACCCAAAGATCAAAAATGGCTTGCCCATGGATTTATCTAGAGTATAGTTGGTGTGGTTACTGGGCAGTTTAGCCAAAGTAGTCAGAAAGTCCTAAAAAGTATTTTGGTAAATTCCATTAGGTCCTTTGAATATAGATTATAATAAGGAAATTAATTAAAGATGAGAAATATTATTCAGTGAGGACATTAACCCACTATCCATGTAGCCAAACAAGTACTGGGCTTCTGCAGACAAATGAGAGTCCCAAGAAACTGGTCAGTGAAAAAGTGCAACCTTATTGAAAGAGACACAGAAAGCAGCACAAAAATGAAACACAGAGACCCCCACCCAACAGGCAGATGGTAGAAAGCACACATAAGGACTTTAGTAGCCACATGGAGCCCCTGCCACTGCTACAGAAAAGATGGACCTCGTGGAAGGTCCATCACAGTCACCACCACAGCCACTGCCACAGCCATTTCCACTGCAAGGGAGGCTCAGAGTCACAGCAGCAGGATCCACTGCCATGCAGGCAGACCACTGACCCCTCAACTGTATCAACACAAGGAGAGTCACCAGCATAGCCTGGGGAAAGCGGCAAGCAAGAACAGACCCATGACACAGTGGCCCAACCCACAGGGGCAATTATGGTGTCCCTCATGGTAGCATACTTGGGGGTGAGAGGTATGTGCACAGCCCACACAATGCCTTGATCTGGGTAGGGACACACATAGCATCCCCCAAGAGTGCAGAAACCAGGATACCCAAAGAGAGTATGAACAAAAGTTCCAAATCACCACCAACCCATCCCCCAACCTGGGGAAGCAAGACCCAGGAGGAGCCTTTGCCTGTAGAAAAGAAGAGAAACCCCATCAAAAATCACCCATTCAAACTAAGGCAATCCAGTATACCCCAGTGTACCCATCAGGATCATGGGACACTAGCCAGGATGCCAATAAGTCCATCCAGGGTCACCCATCCCAGCCAAAGAGTAACAAGGTACCCAGGCACTTCTCTAAGAACTCAACACCTCACTCACATCCTCAACAAACCGACACTGTATCACTAACCTCAGCAAGGAATCACTAAGTAGCCCAGTGCCTAGGCCATGGGGGCATTCATACAGAGTACCATCACTGAATACAGCTGAAGTACCTACATGGATACTACACTACTGGGCCTACCTAGAACCAACAATAAAACACCCTACTCAACACTCAATATGAAGCACATCAACAGGAGGAAGTCTCTCACCTCAAAGCCCACTCCAGAGTAATAGAAGAAGCAACTGCTCTCCCAGATGACCAGACACCAATGTAGAGATACTAGAACTACAAAAAAAGAAAGAAAGAAAGAAAATATGACACCACCCCGGGAATACAATAATTCTCAAGTACCAGGCCCTATAGAGCCGGAAACCCTTGAAATGACTGAAAAGGGATTATGAGCAACTATCTCAAGGAAATTCAATGAGATATGAGAAGACTCAGTTAGACAACACAATGAAATGAGAAAAACTATCCAAGATATGAAGGAGGAAATTTACAAAGAGATTGATGCCTTAAAAAAGAATGTAGCAATTCCTTGAACTTCTTAAAACAAGTGAACAGATAAGATGTTGATGGGTGGGAGGGGGCAGAGGGAGAGGAGAAAGAGGAATTGGTAAAGGGACACAAAAATCAACTACATTGCATATTGATAAAATAAAAAATAAATAAAATTTAAAATACATAAATAAATAAACAGCACCAAAATGTTAAAAAAAATATTTTTTTTAAAGAATGTACCAGAACTCCTGGAACTGAATGATTCATTCAATGAAATAAAAACACAACTGAGAGCTTAGCAGCAGGTTAGAGCAAGCTGAAAAAGAATTTCTAAAGACAGTCTTTTTGAAATAACCCAGGTTGACAAAAAAGAAAAAAAAATTTTAAATGAAAAAATCTAAGAGAGCTAGCCAACAACCTTAAGTGCACAAATATTTGAATCATGGGTATTCCAGAAGGCAAAAAAAAAAGAAAAAGGCATTGAAAACCTATTCAACAAAATCATAACAGAAAATTTCCAGGTATAGGGAGAGACATGGACCTTCAGATCAAGGAGGCTTAAACATCTCCAAACAGATTTGATCCAAAAAGTTCCTCTCAGAGACAGATTACAGTCAAACTGGCAAAACTCAAAGACAAAGAGAGAATCTTAAAAACAGCAAGAGAAAGATGTCAAGTCACCTATAAGGGAGACCCCATCAGACTAATAGCAGACTTCTCAACTGAAACTCTACAGACCAGAAGAGAATAGGATGATATATTCAAAATACTAAAAGTAAACAACTGCCAGCCAAGAATACTATATCCAGCAAGGCTATCCTTCAGAAATAAGGGAGAAATAATAGATTTCCCAGACAAACAAAAACTGCAATAGTTCACCACAGCAATCAGCCCTACAAGAAATCCTCAAGGCAGTCCTGTATATGGAATTTGAAAAAAAAAAAAAATCACTACCATGAATACACAAGAAGGAATAAAACTCATGGGTTAAAAAAAGCAAATGAAAAAGAGAAAGAAACGATAACTTACCACCTCAAAGAACCAGCAAACATCAAAGACAAATAGTAAAAGCAGAAGAAACGAACAAAAGATATTTAAAACATCTGAACAAAAATCAGTAAAATTCCAGGAGTAAGACAATACCTTTCAATAACCCTAAATGTAATGGATTAAAATACCCACTCAAGAGATACAGACTGACTGATTGGATTAAAAAGCTAGACCCAACTATATGCTGTCTTCAAGAGACCCACCTCACCTATAAAGACACACACAGACTAACAGTGAAGGGATGGAAAAACATATGCCATGCAAATGGAAGCCAAAAATGAGCAGGAGTAGCTGTCCTTATATTGGATAAAATAGACTTTAAACTAAAAGCCATAAAAGGAGACAAAGAAGGCCACTATATAAAGATAAAGGGATCTATCCAGCAAGAAGACATAATAATCATAAATATATATGTACCCAAAACCAGAGCACCCAGATATATAAAGCAAACACTATTAGGCCTAAAGAAAGAGATAGACTCCAATACGATAACACTCCTCTGTCAGCACTGGACAGATCATCTATGCAACAAATCAACAAAGAAACACAGCATTCAAACTACACTTTAGACTAATTGGACCTGGAAGACATCTACAGAACATTTTGTCCAACAACCACAGAACATACATTTTTCTCATCAGCAAATGGAACATTCTCCAGGATAGAACACATTATGTCACAAATCAAGTCTCAGGAAATTTCAAAAAATCAAAATCATTTCAAGTATCTTTTCAGACACAACAGATTAGACTTGGAAACCAATAACAAGCAAAACTCTGGAAACTATACAAATACATGAAAATTAAACCACATGTTCTCAAATGACCTATGGGGTCAAAAAACAAATCAAAAAATTTCTTGAAACTAATGAAAATAAAGACATAACATACCAAAACCTGTGGGATACTATAAAAGCAGTACTAAGAGGGAACTTTATTACAGGAGATAGTTAAATCAAAAGAACAGAAAGATTTCAGATAGACAAACTAAGACTACACCTCAAAGAACAAGAAAAACAAGAAGAATCCAATCCTAAAATCTACACAAAAACTCTTAGAGCTGATAAACAATTTCAGTAATGTTGCAGGATGCAAAATCAAAATGCAAAAATCAGTAGTGTTTTAATACCCCAATAATGAACTAGCAGAAAAAGAACCAAGAAATTAAGCCCATTTATAATAGCCACGAAAATAAAATAAAATACCTGGGAATCAATTTAACCACGGAGGTTTAAGATTTCTACAACCAGAACTACAACACACTACTGAAAGAAAGAGGACACAAAATGATCGAAAGACATTCCATGCTCTTGCATCGGAAGAACAAACATTGTGAAAATGTCATAATACCCAAAGCTATCTACAGATTCAATGCAATCCCCATCAAAATACCAAAGACATTCTTCTCAGAAATAGAAGAAACAATCCTAATATTATATGGAACAACAAAAGACCACAAATAGCCAAAGCAATCCTGAGCAAAAAGAAATAATAATAAAGCTGAAGGCATAACACTACCCAACTTCAAATTACACTACAAACCAAAACAGCATGGTAGTGGCATAAAAACAGACACTCGGACCAATGGAACAGAACAGAGAACCCAGAAATCAACCCACATACTTACAGCCAACTGGTCTTTGACAAATGCAACAAGAACATACATTGCGGGAAAGCCTGTCTCTTCAATAAATGGTGCTGGGAAAACTGTACATCCACATGTAAAAGAAAGAAACCAGACCCGTCCTCTAGCCATATATAAAAATCTACTCAAAATGGATTAAAGACTTAAATATAAGACCTGAAGCTATAAAACACCTAAGAGAAAATATAGGGGAAACACTTCAGGAAGTAGGGCTATGCAATGATTTTATGAATAAGATCCCAAAAGCATAGGCAACAAAAGAAAAATAAACAAATGGGACTATATCAAGCAAAAAAGCTTCTGCACAGCAAAAGAAATGATCAACAGAGTGAAAAGACAAACTACAGAATGGGAGAAAATATTTGCAAACTATGCATCCAACAAGTGATTAATATCCAGAATATACAAAGAATTCAAACAACAGTAAAAAAAGAAAACATGATTAAAAAATGGGCAAAAGTACTAAATAGGCATTTCTCAAAGGAAGGTATACAAATGGCCTACAGACACGTGAAACCGATTATTAAGGACTTAATGAAAGGATGGTTCCTATGAACCAAAGATCTTACAAGATTCTAATCAGGGAAATCAATAGTTTAAAAGAGTCACAGCTATAGATATGCCTAAGTAAATTATTTAGAAAATCTGTTTACAGTTCACCCTTTGTGTTAATCTAGTTATGTTCAATTAATTCCTTTGTATCTATGGTTCCCAAGTTAAAATCAGGAGTGAAAGCAGAAACATTTTTAAAAATGAATTCAACCAGGTGTACATGTGCTTGATTTGGATGCCTTGGCAGCAAGAGATGAGATAAGATCTTTCATAACAATTACACTAGTAAATTTCTTGTGTCTGAACTAAAACCAAGGTTTCTCAACCTCAGCACTTTCGGCATTTTGGACTGGAGAGCTTCCCTGTGCATTGTAGGATATTTAGCAGTGTCTTTGGTCAGTAGCACACACATGTGCACACACACACACACACACAAAGACTCACAAATAGTTGTGTCAACCAAAAATGTCTCCTTGGCTGGGGCAGAGGGTGGAGGAGAGGATTGTCTCTGGTTGAGCAACACTTAGACTAAATCTCAANAAAAAAAGAAGAGAGAAGACCCAAATAACAAAAATCAGAAATGAAAAAAAAGACATTACAACCAATACCACAGAAATACAAAGATCAATAGAGACTATTATAAACAACTATATGCCAACAAATATGAAAACCTGGAGGAAATGGAAAATTTCTAGGTACATACAAACTACTAAGACTGAACCAAGAAGAAACAGAAGTCTGAAAAGACCAATAACAAACAACAAGATTGAACCAGTAATCAGTATTCTCTCAACAAAGAAAAGCCCAGTACTGGATGCCTTTACTGCTGAATCTTACCAAACCTTGAAAGAGGAATTAGTACCAATTCTCTTCAAACTATTCGAAAAAATTGAAACTGAGGCCATTCTTCCAAACTCATTCTAAGAGCCCAGTACCACCCTGATACATAAACCTAACAAAGATACAGCAAAAAAAGAAAATAACAGTCTAATACCTCTGATGGACACAGATGCGAAAATCTCAGCAAAATATTAGCAATCAGAGTACAGCAACACATCAAAAAAATTATACACCATGATCAAGAGAGATTCATCCCAGGGATGCAAGGATGATTCATCATATGCAAGTCAATAAATGTGATACACCACATCAATAAAAACAAGGACAAATCCATATGATTATATCAATAGATACAGAAAAAGCATATTACAAAATTCAATATCTTTCATGATAAAGTCTCTCAGCAAATTAGGTATAGAAGGGAATATCTCAACACAATAAAAGCCATATATGACAAACCAATCACCCATATCAACCTGAATGAATAGGAGCAAAACAAGGATGCCCACTCCCACCACTCCAATGTAACATAGGATTTGAAGTACAACCCAGAGAAATCAGACAAGAGAAAGAAATAAAGGGCATTAAGGCTGGAAAAGACAAAATCAAACTGTCCCTGTTTACAGAGGACATGATCCTATATATAGAAAAACCTAAAGACTCTACACAAAAACTCTTAGAGCTGATAAACAATTTCAGTAACGTTGCAGGATGCAAAATCAAAATGCAAAAATCAGTAGTGTTTTAATACCCCAATAATGAACTAGCAGAAAAAGAACCAAGAAATTAAGCCCATTTATAATAGCCACGAAAATAAAATAAAATACCTGGGAATCAATTTAACCACGGAGGTTTAAGATTTCTACAACCAGAACTACAACACACTACTGAAAGAAAGAGGACACAAAATGATCGAAAGACATTCCATGCTCTTGCATCGGAAGAACAAACATTGTGAAAATGTCATAATACCCAAAGCTATCTACAGATTCAATGCAATCCCCATCAAAATACCAAAGACATTCTTCTCAGAAATAGAAGAAACAATCCTAATATTATATGGAACAACAAAAGACCACAAATAGCCAAAGCAATCCTGAGCAAAAAGAAATAATAATAAAGCTGAAGGCATAACACTACCCAACTTCAAATTACACTACAAACCAAAACAGCATGGTAGTGGCATAAAAACAGACACTCGGACCAATGGAACAGAACAGAGAACCCAGAAATCAACCCACATACTTACAGCCAACTGGTCTTTGACAAATGCAACAAGAACATACATTGCGGGAAAGCCTGTCTCTTCAATAAATGGTGCTGGGAAAACTGTACATCCACATGTAAAAGAAAGAAACCAGACCCGTCCTCTAGCCATATATAAAAATCTACTCAAAATGGATTAAAGACTTAAATATAAGACCTGAAGCTATAAAACACCTAAGAGAAAATATAGGGGAAACACTTCAGGAAGTAGGGCTATGCAATGATTTTATGAATAAGATCCCAAAAGCATAGGCAACAAAAGAAAAATAAACAAATGGGACTATATCAAGCAAAAAAGCTTCTGCACAGCAAAAGAAATGATCAACAGAGTGAAAAGACAAACTACAGAATGGGAGAAAATATTTGCAAACTATGCATCCAACAAGTGATTAATATCCAGAATNTGGGGCAGAGGGTGGAGGAGAGGATTGTCTCTGGTTGAGCAACACTTAGACTAAATCTCAATCCAATTTGAACATCGCTTAGTAAATAATGATGATAATTGCTATGTGCTTGCCGTGGAGCATTCCAAGTTTAAATTCTTGGGCTTATTAATCTCTTCAAATCAAATTTCCAAAGGAGTCTTTGATTTTTGCAAATGTCATTACATATTTGCATGCAGGAAGCTAATTAAAGTCGAATTTAAACTGTCAATGTTGAACTAAAATTTAAAAATATCCCTGCCACAAAGTGAGAGTGTGTGTGGGCACAAGGGAGAAAAAGAAGTTCATGACCTTTTATTTGTTTGTTTGTTCTTTTTTTGAAATATGTATGTACATTCTAAAAAACATTTCTATTTTTTCTTTGAGGGACACTACAATTTATTCTCAATCTGACAAATGTTTCCTTTATTGTTGAAAATTCACACTACCAAAGAAAGAAATGGGCTTGCAATCCTACAAGCACTTTGAATCTATGTAAAGTTGGGCTTAATCACTTGTCAGTTCATACAGGTTCTCCACATTGCTTTCTAGAGCAGTTTCAATAGGGAGAAAAAAAAGAAAAATACCAAAGGTACTGTCCTAATGCCAGAGTTGTTTGCAGTGATCTGCTACTGCAGTTTCTCTGACACTATTTCTTTTCCAGGAGTTTTTGGAGGACATCTGCATCTAAATGATTTCCAAGATTATTTCAGCATCCCTATCGTGAGACTACTGTGGACTAACATGTGAGGTTGTTTGTCTTGAATGACATGAGCAAGTAACATTGTTTAATGATATTGAAGCCTGTAACCTTCAAGGTCCCCTTTAATTTGAACGTCTTTATCCACCTGGCCTCTGATACATCCATGGATCACACATCGACCAACTAGTAAAACCTGAACTCTATTCTACAACCTGAGGTGGATGTTGCACCTGAGTCCTTGGAAATGGCACTTGGAATTGGTCTCATCAGCATTGGACTGTGTCCTTTCCCAAATGCATTTTGACTTGACTTGCCCACCCCTCTTATTCTCCTTGATCCATAAGATCCTAATGGATAACCTTGACCATGTTCCAGTTTGAGAACCCAACCATTTTACTGACAACTGAGTGAGTCCACAAATCTTTGCCTTTCCTTTATGAACAATAAAAACCAAGGTAACTGCTGTCAGTAAAACACACAGAGGTATGTGGTGTACCACAAAACTCCAAATTCTAAATTCTAAATCATCTTATTTTTACTATACTTTATGACAGATTGTATTTTCCAAAGGTGACAACCATATCTATCATCCCACATGCTCTTCTAAGATATTGCTACTTCCCCCATAAAGAGGTGGAGTCTATGCTTCCTCCTCTGAAACATAAGCAGGGCTTTGTGACTGCCTCAACTAGTAGAGCACAGTGAAAGAAACACATGGTGACTTTTAAAGGTAGGTCAAAAACACACATGCATTTCTGCCTGTTCTCTTAGGATACTCACTCTTGGTGACACAGCTACCATGCTCTGACAAAGCCCAAGCAGCCCATGCAGAGGTTAATGTGGAGAGGAACTGAAGACCTAGTCCAAAGTACCAGCGGCGTTCCCAGCTGACAATCAGCACCAACTGGTCAGAGAGGTAATGGAGCCATCTTGAAAGCCCATCTTCCATTCCCCTGCTGAACTTATTCAACTGACACCACATAGAGACAAGCCTGAGAAGAGACTACTTGAACTCTACCCAAATTGAATATTTGTGAGCAAAATAAATGGTTGTTGTTCTAAGCCATTAAATGCTGGGGTCATTTGTTATGCAGCAGTAGATAACTGATATGTACTTTATTATTTCAAGAATTAGCAAGTATTGCTGAAACACAATGAATTCTAAGAATATCTCCAGATAAAACATTTGGACAAGTGCCAAGTGAATATTTTTATATGATGTTTATTACAAGATTGTTTAAAGAAAAAATTGATAAAAAATTTAAATGCCCACAATTAGGTACTGTTTAAATAATACATCTATGCAATTGTGCAATACTGGGCTATTCCAACAGATGACATTTGAGGTATATTAAGACATAAATTTTTCAATAATGACCAAAACAGCAGTTTCTAAAACAGCATGCATATAATGATTCAATTTGTGTGATGTATGTTTGTGTATAAATGTGTATATTTATTTATGAGAAAAGTCTTAAAATCTATACCCAAAATATGTACAAAGGTTACCTCTAAGTGTGGGGTTTATGAGTAATTTATGTTTTTTCCTACTCATCTAAATATCTACTTTTTCTTCACTGGTCATGGTTTTAAATAATTTCTAAGGCCTTTATATAAATCAAAGAATTTCCTTTATGCTTTCAGTGTAAAATAAAGGATTGTGTCAGGCCATCTCTGTTTATAGTTGAAGTTCTGGAAAGTGGATTGGCCAGCAACATATTCAAATACATACCATTGCTGAGTTGTCTGATAACAGGACTCCTAATTCCTGATTCATAGTTTCCCCCTATTTCTTTTTCCAGAGCCTCCAGATCAAGAGGACACAAATGTCTTCTTTCCAGAGGAGCGACCAAGAGGCCAGGGGTGCCGATGCAAGCAAAGAAACTTCTCCGAAATGTCTTCTTTCCAGAGGAGCGACCAAGAGGCCAGGGGTGCTGATGCAAGCAAAGAAACTTCTCCGTGCACAAAGGATAAGGGGCTGGCAGCAATAGCAGCAGCAAAAATGTTGGCCTTTTGTGTCATTTTTTAAAATATCTGTCACTATGAGGAAAATGTTTAAAGCAATTGACTATTAGTGTGGAACAAAGGGTTTATTGTTTGCTCTAAAGGGGAAGTTTGGATGAAGCCCTAGATGACGGGGAAAGAGAAGAAATTGGCCTCCAAAACAGGGCAACCTTGCCAAACCTGTTTAAAACACTTACAACCAGCTCTCAGAAGCAGGTTTTCCCACTTAGTTATGTACACTCTGCCTTGTTAAAAAGCTCGTCTCCCTTTCTTCTGTCTTCAAAAACTACATTCAAAAACCATGTGCTGTGCCCTCCCAGCTACACTAAGGGCCCACATTATTAATGCAGCAGCACATCACACCGATGGGCTTCGAACAAGTGTATGTAGCGCATGGTTGGGGTGTGGGGATGTCCTGTCACTAGTCCTGTCTCCCGAACTTGAAGCTCATGCTCTTTAAGAAAAGGACCTCAGCTACATAATTTAAATGGCTGTCATGGGAGTGGCAAGCTCATTCACTTTGGAAAAAAGGGAAAAGCTGCTGCTATGCTTTTCCTCTCTCCTCTCCCCTTTTCCTCCTCTGAAAGGCATTTCCTGTTGAAGTTATCTGCTGTAGAACACAGAAAAGTTTCATTTTCCTCTTCCCACATGGGCTATAGTGTAGGTAAAATTGTCTGATACAGTGTCACAGCTCAATCTTGGAGATTCTACACTCTAGGTCTTTAAGCAGAGTTGGTCCCAATGACCTGTTATGGGTCACCAGGGAATGAAAGGAAAGAGCGGAGGGTTAGATATAACGCATAACCTGTGATAGGTTGCCTGCCGAGGTGATTATCATAGTAGAAGACTTTCCCAACTGTCCCGACCCGCGGGATATTCAACGCAGACCCTGGAGGGGGGAGTGGGAATTGGATGGGACAAGAGACACGAGAAATTGAGACAAGACAGTATTCTGATCAAGTCTCGTTTATTGATTCTTAGGTTACATCTTATATAGGAGAAGGCAGGCATGCTGCAAAGGGTCTGGAATGTAAAGATATGATAATATCTTGAGGAGAGACAAAGACAGGACATTCAAAGTAAAGGTTGCCACCCAGAATGTTTATAGTTAAACAGTTTCTAGAGAAGAATAAAAGGTCACTTGCAAATTAACTTGCATAGCCAGGAGCAATCAGTTTCTGGCATAAAGATTTCGAGGCAGTTATGTAAAGCATGGCCATCTGAGCAGATTGTCAAGGAGAAGCGGTCTCACAAGAAGGGGTGTGGAGCTTCGGGCCCCCAACACCCAACCACACGTAGGAGTTGAGGATCAATCTCTCTAATTTGAAGAGGCAAGGTAGGAGAGAAGAACAGAGAACAGCATCTGTGAATTGCTTATTGACTTTAAAGCAGCCTAAGTAATTACCGAGTACCACGCAGGGAATATTCAAATTTTACAGGAAAGCCTCAGAATGTTCTAGTGTTGGGGTTTTGTTCTTGCTCTACCACTTACTAGATATGTAAGTATGTGCTTAAAAAATAATTCTTATCCTGTGTGATGGTTAATTTTATGTGTCAACTAGTCTGGGCCACAGGGTGCCCAGCTATTTGGTCACACATTATTCTGGGTATGTCTGTGGGGGTGTTTCTAATAAGATTAATATTAGAATCGGTAGACTGAGTAAAGTAGATTGCCTCTCCTAATGTGGGAGGGCTTCATCCAACCAATTGAAGACCTGAATAGAGCAAAAACCATCAGTTATCTTGGTTCTCTTGGCCTTCAGATTTGGACTAGAACTTACACCATCATCTCTCCTGGATCTCTAGTTTGCTAACTATAGATCTCGGAACGTCTCAGCCTTCATAATCACATGAACCAATTCCTTATGATAAATTTCTTTATATGTATTGGTTCTGTTTTTCTGAAGGACCCTACTACACCCTGCTTCCCCAGCTGCAATATGCGGATAATGCCTATCTGGTCAAGCCTCTGCAAATGAAATAAATGAAATGCAATACATCAGGCCCGGTTCATAGTAGGCACACAGTACAGGTTGGCTTCCTCCCTGACCCCTAATTTCCTGCAACAAAGTTTACTAGCAGGTTCTCCTCTTTTAGTAAACCAATAGTCCAAGAGATGTTTATATCAAGTTCATTAGATATGTATCATAGTCCACAAACTCAGGTGTATGATTTTTCTTTACAGTAACTTGATTCAAACCCCAAACACACATCCCACCAGACTGAAGGCAAATACTTAGTATTGAAATTTCCTCTCCTCTCATCTCTAAAAAGAATCCAAGACATTTTGTGGTGCCCAGAAAATAGGAAAATCTCCAATCATAACTGACATTCACATTAGCCCACTCTTTCTTAAAGTCCAGAGGCATCAGCATCTGTTCCATGCATGGTTCCCTAGAATATGGGTGGAGGTGAATACCCTGGTGCCTGGGGATCTATCTGCACACTCAACCCCCCCCAGCCTTGCACAGCATCCATAACCCTGATGCTTCCTCAACACTGTTACCCCAGAGGGGACCAACTCATAGGAAACTACTTGTATCCATATCATTTTTCACTTGATTTGAGCAAATTTGAGAAAATGTAAAATGTATTAATCTATAACTTAGCTAAATAAGAGTTCCAGAGGATAAAGACATATCAGATCACCTGAAGAAAGGNGGCAGACACAACTTCTCTTTAAGAAATCAAACCTTTAAAATATTTTTTAAGCAGGTAGAAAGTAAGACCAAAGATCATCAACAGTGCTTCTATATTTTAAAGAAAATATTTGAGGTGTATCAGATTGAAAGACCTATTCAGTTGTGTCATTTGCAGCAGGCTAGCAACTTCAGATCAACTTGACACCTGAGACTGGCAAACTTGGCAAAATTTCAGATGACACAAAGCTGATAAAACTAAAGTTCACAGTCACCATGTCAGTATGAAACATGTTTCTGAAGAAAGATCGATAGGTAGGTAGACAGATATAAAATAATTTTCAAGTACTCTAAACATGAATTGAGGTTTAAAAATTAGCTGTTTTAGTACACCTTGTTTAGCAGCCTTTCTTAACAACAACAACAACAACAAAGTAAAGAAAGAAAGAAAAAGAAAAATGAGAGACTTGGATTCATAATAGTGACATGAAGCAATGTCAGTATAAATGGATACAGGTGAGAGGTAAACATTATCTTACATTAAAGAAATATAATGTATGAATCATGGAATCATCAGTAGAAATCACTAAGCATATGCCAGTCACATCTTACTTAAAGAGTTATGTTCAGTTATTGGTACCAGATTTTAAGAGTAATATGGACCAATAAAGGAGGTCACTGTGGCAAGAATTGCTTAGCTGCTGGCTCAGCACTGCTGCAGAAACAATCATTTCCTTCAGTCCTTGCCTCAACCCACTCAACAACCAAACAGCCCATGAGAGAGCAACTAAATGGCTGAACTGAGATCCCTTCACCAACTTTTGGTGAGCCAGAGCAGTGACAAAAAGGATTTGGCAGAAAAAAAAAAAAAGAAAGAAAAGATGTCCAGAATCTCCCTTGACTTTTGTAATTAAAGTGCACAAATCTGAATTTACTATGCTACCCACACAGCTTACAAACTAGAAAAGAGATAAGCTCTCAAAAGAAACTGGAGAAATAGCTGCTGACTAGGCAAAGTATATGTTGTTAGTAAATGCAATGAGAACCATTTAGGTTAATATAGGGAAAATGAATTAATAGCTGCCTTAAAGGATAGCTATTTGTCTTTCCCTACAGTGAACAGAATGACTTTTGGAAAATGGTAGCCTGCCCAAACTCTGATTTTGTTGTTTCATTATGAGTCATATATTTTGACCAAAACCCATGAGGAGTAGGAGAGTCTTGGCTTGAGCACCTAAAGTAGGTTCCCCTCAGAAATAGACACTGGTAGGCAGACCCACCAACAAGTCCAATGGGCAATAATTTATCCTAAGAGAGTCGAGAGACATAAGGACAATAGGCCAGAAACATAGGTGAAGGGCAGTTTTGAATAAAGCACAATATCTCTCACTAAAGTTATCCTCCAGGCTGGCCAAGCCCCATGGGCTCAGCCCTGAATCTTCATAGAGAAAACTGCAATGATGTAAAATGGCACCTTTTGGCTAAGATGGAATTATCAGTTCACAGTCTAAGTCTCCCCCACCCCACCATGCTTTGCTCCAAACAAATAGTAGTGATAGATGACATTCTCAAGAAGAAAATCTAAAACACATAGTCATATCTTTGTAGAGGACATAAACTAGAACACAGGCAGTCGGGAGGTCTGAGGTTGGTCAAAGGCTGACAGGAGTTAGAATAAAACCCTCACTCCTCCATACACCACAA
>NW_007727232.1:210180-221028 GCF_000696425.1 Galeopterus variegatus
GCCTGTAACCATAAAATTCCTAAAGGAAAATACAGGGGAAACACTCCAGATAATAGGACTGGGCAAAGACTTTATGAATAAGATCCCAAAAGCACAAGCAACAAAAGAAAAAAATAAACAAATGGGATTATATCAAACCAAAAAGCTTCTGCACAGCAAAGAAAACAGTCAATAGAGCAGAAAGAAAACCTATGGAATGGGAGAAAATATCTGCAAACTATACATCTGACAAGGGATTAATATCCAGAATGTACAAAGAACTCAAACAACTATACAGTAAAAAAGCAAATAATCCAATTTAAAAATGGGCAAAGGAGATGAACAGACATTTTTCAAAAGAAGACATAGAATGGCCAACAGTTACATAAAAAACTGCTCAGCATCACCAGTCATCAGAGAAATGCAAATCAAAACCTCACTGAGATAACATCTCACCCCAGTTAGGATCACCATTATTAAAAAGACCAAGAATAACAAATGCCGATTAGGATGCAGGGAAAGGGGAACTCTTTTTCACTCGTAGTGGGACTGCAAATTAATAGACATTATTGAAAACATGGAGGTTTCTCAAACAACTACAGATAGAGCTGCCTTATGATCTAGCAATCCCACTACAGGGTACGTACCCAAAGGAATGAAAATCATCGTGTCAAAGGGATACCTGAACTCCCATGTTCATTGTAGCTCTATGTAACAATAGCCAAAATATGCAACCAACCTAAGTATCCATCGATGGATGACGGGATAAAGAAAATGTGGTATATATATGGATAAAGAAAATATGGTATATATACACAACAGAATACTACTCAGCCATAAAAAAGAATGAAATTCTGCCATTTGCAACAGCATGGATGAGTCTGGAGAAAATTTTGTTAAGTGAAATAAGCCAGACAAAGAAACAGAAATACCACATGTTCTCTCTAATAACCAGCTGCTAGTGGAGGGAGGGAGGGAAGGAAGGAGGGCAGAAGAAAGGAATGAAGGAAGGAAGGAAAGAAAAGACCACAACAATATGTTGAACTTTCGGAAGGAGAGAACCAATCTAAGGATGCTAGAGATGGGGGGTGGGGAGGAAGAGGATTGGGAAGTGATAGGTCAGATAAAGGGCATAAAGAAATATCACGATTTGTAAGAATGAATATGCTAATAATAAATTTTAAAATTTAATTTTAAAAAAGCCACCATTTTCACACAGAAGCCCACTTATAGGCACCGCAATTGCCATGGATTCCGTAAAAGCGGCTAGTCTCTATAGCAGCGGTTGCAGCCACCGTGCAGACAGCACGCCCAGACGCTCAACATCATTGACACAAGGAGAGGCACCAGCAGAAACCAGACAAAGAAAAGAAAAGTCCTCTTTACAAACCACACTTCAGAGTAACAGAAAAAGCATCTGATTTACAATAATAGGGGAGGACTTGATCACACCTGTCTCAGTACTGGACAGATGAGCAAGGCAACAGACGAACAGACGGACAGTTAATCTATCGAATGGAGAGAACAAACCTATGGTTACTAGAGGGGGAGAGGAGGGAAGACGGGGAGAGATTGGATAAGGGACAGAAAGAATAAGCATGATTTGTAACAATGAATATGCTAATTAAAAATAAAAATAAAATACAAACATTTAATAACTATAAATGTATTATGTATTTAGTATATATATTTGATACATATATAATAAAATCAATAGCTTCCTACTCAGCAAAGGAAACCAAAAAGAAAATAAATATTGCTGATGCAAACAAGGCAGGAAAGTAGGATAAAACCATGTATAAATAGATTGATTTGAAAGACTACAAGAAGACAATAAAAACTTTAAATATATCAGTAATATCAAAAATAAATGGAACAAATTAAACTCACCAGTTAAAACCAGAGACACTTCAATTTTATTTCATAATAAGAACAAATGAGATGGGAAATAATATTAAATAAATTTTAAAAGGAAAATCATTAATATGTACATAAAAAGTTCACAATGAAGATGTAAAATTATGAAATAATAGTATATTGCTAAATATATAGTACAGTAAATGACAAAATTACAAGAAAAATTGCAAAGTGGATTTTAAGGTATCTACTGTAGAAAGTGATATAATATGCAGGACTGATATATCATATAGAGCATTTTTTAAAATGTAAGTAACAAGCTTGCTCTAAGAATGATAAATAGAACTCTACACCCAGTAACTAAAGATAACACATTCATTTGCAGCACACTTAAATATTCACTATGTACTAGTCCACAAGGAAATTCTCAATAACTGTTAAGGAATCAATATCTTACTGCTTTTTCTAATCACAACACAACTTTTAAAGTTATTTTTTTAAATAACTGATGTAGGCCACTGGGACTATTTTGCTCCCATGTCTCTGCAGCCAGAAGAAGAAACAAAGCCAGCAACTGGAACAAAGGAAAATGATATGAAGTCTGCATTAGGGTTAGGAGAAGAGGAGGTAGAATCACCTTGGGATTCTGAGGTTTCTGATAGTCATCAAAAAAGATCTGTTGCATTAAAATCACATGTTCAGGATGAAATTGCCATACTAAGACTGGAAATAGACACAATGAAAAATCAATATCAGGAGAAGGAAAAGACATATTTCAAGGACTTTGAAAATGTAAAAAAAAAGAATGACGACCTTCAAAACACAATGAAATGGAATGAGGAAACATCCACAAAAACAGTATTCCAGTACAGTAGACAGCTTAATGTTCTGACAGCTAAGCATACCATGCTAAATTCTAAACTGGAGGATGAAAAACAAAACAATGATATTGTAAGAACACTTAAGTTCGGAGTGAAAGACCAAGTGTTATACTAGAAGAGAGAAACAAGGAGTTCATCAATAAATGTAATCATTTAAAAGAAATACTGCATCAATATGAAAATGAGGAAGAAAGAGAAAGTTCCATCAAGATGGCAGAATAGACAGTCCCCAGCATCACTCTCTCCCACAAATCAACAAATTTACAACTATAAAAATGTAACATCAGCCAAGCTGGGGCCACTTGAGCTCAGGGGAAGAGGAGGAGGGACCTACGGGGTTCATGAAGGCGGGAGAAACCATGATGAGAGAAAGAAAAAACTGCTCTGAGCGTTTTGGGCTGTGGCCGCTTTAAGGCTCCAGGTGCTAAGTTCATGGAGCAGGAACCACAGAAGCCACAGCTGTGCCCTTCAGATGGAGTTACTTGGAGGCAGCAGGAGAGAAGAGGGCTTTGGCGGCCCCCAGGACAACAAGACCACTAATAGGGTTCCTGTGGACCCACGCAGGAGCAATAACCCAGAACAACTGAAAAAAGGGAGCCATTCAGAGGCTGGTGAGTCATCACATGGGACTGGCGGTGCAGGGCCTGTCCCATGGGAAGTGTTTGGAGCATGGGCGGTGGGGTAGACAGGCCCACCCAGAGAAAACTGGGACATAGCAAGGACAGCTGATCCACCCCCCAATCAACACAGGACCACTCAGAGAAGAGTGGTCAGGAATATAGAATTGCATGGGGTGCAGTTTGATGAAAAAACTAAGGCCCAGATCAGAGTTGCTACACAACCCAGAAGAACTGAATCTCGGGAGAGCTGGAAGTACCTATAAGGTCAACCATTAAAACCTGAGCTGCACAAAAAGCCTTCCCTAGGGAAACAGCAGCAAAACAGCAATTTAGCTCAACCACACAGCTCAAGTACTGGTTCCCACAGGAAGTTCCCCCATTTTAGAAGTAAGCAAAGAACAAAAAATTAGTTCCAGCCCAGGCACATCACCAGCACCTTGGGGTCCACCAGGGGACATGAGGCATGGAGTTGGGAACCAGACCCCCTCCCACAACTAGGCACACTGTGCCAGCACCTTGGGGCCTTCCTGGGGACCTGAGGCTTGAAGCAGGGGACCGGATACCCTTCCCACAACCAGGCACACTGCACCAGCACCTCAGGGCCTACCCAATGTCCTGAGGCTTGGAGCCAGAGACCAGACCCTCCTCCCACAACAAGGCACACCACACCAGCTCCTTGGGGCCCTCCTGGGGACACAAGGCTTGGGGCTGGGAACCAGGCCACCTTCCCACAACCTGGCACACTGCCAGCACCAAGGATCATGCCAAAAATATCACTTCATGTGGTATACTGAATAACAAGCTGACAGAGTCCTCGCAAACCTGGGCTTCCCATTCTGCTTGTTTCCCCTTTCTCCCTCCCTTTGAGGTCTTACCTTTGGTTGAACCCAGGACCCTGAGGGCTTTGTAAAAGAGGAAGTTATGCTCTTATTTTGCTAGTAAGCAGTTAGCCATGAACTCTCAAGTGCCATGGCAGCAGAAAATGTTCTATAAACAGCTTTGGGTTATTTTGTTGTTGTTGTTGTTTTATTTTACTTCTCAAAATACATTGTAGTTGATTTTCATGTCCCTTTACCCATTCCTTTCCACCCCCTCCCCTTCACCCCCCCCCACATAGTATCTGTTCACTTGACTTAAATAGTTCAAGGAATTTTTGTAGTTATTCTGTCTTCTTCCCCTCCCTCCACCCTTTGTTTATTTATTTATTTATTTTAGCTCCCACAAATAAGTGAGAACATGTGGTATTTCTCTTTCTGTGCCTGACTTGTTTCACTTAATATAATTTTCTCTAAGTCTGTCCATGTTGCAAATGGTAGTATTTCATTCTTTTTTATAGCAGAGTAGCATTCCACTGTGTAGATATACCACAGTTTCCTTATCCATTCATCAGATGATGGACATTTGGGCTGGTTCCAGCTCTTGGCTATTGTAAATAGAGCTGCAATAAACATTGGAGTACAGATCTCCCTTTGTCACGATGATTTCCATTCCTCTGGGTTTATTCCCAGCAGTGGAATCACTGGGTCATATGGTAGATCTATCTGTAATTGTTTGAGGAACCTCCATATCATTTTCCATAAAGACTGTACCATTTTACAACCTCACCAACAGTGAATGAGAGTTCTCTTTTCTCCGCAACCTCTCCAGCACTTATCATTCTCAGCCTTTTGGATATTAGCCATCCTGACTGGAGTCAGTGTGGTTTTGATTTGCATTTCCCAGATGCTGAGTGATGTTGAGCATTTTTTCATGTGTCTGTTGGCCATTCGTATATCTTCCTTTGAGAAATGCCTATTCAGCTCCCTTGCTCATTTTTTAATTGGGTTATTTGTTTTTTTGCTGTTAAGTTCTTTGAGTTCCTTGTATGTTCTGGATATTAATCCTTTGTCAGATGTATATTTTGCAAATATTTTCTCCCAGTCTGTTCATTGTTTTTTTACTCTGTTGATTGTTTTGCTGTGCAGAAGCTTTTCAGTTTGATATAATCCCATTTGTTTGTTTTACCTTTAGTTGCCTGTGTTTTTTGGGTCCTATTCAGGAATTCTGTACCCACTCCTACTTCCTGGAGCATTTCCCCTATGTTTTCTTTAAGGAGTTTTATTGTTTCAGGATCTATATTTAATTCTTTAATCCATTTTGAGTTGATTTTGGTATGTGGTGAAAGGTATGGGTCTAGTTTCATTCTCCTACATATGAGTATCCATTTTTCCCAGCACCACTTGTTGAAAAGGGAGTCTCTTCCCCAGTATGTAGATTTGCTGCCTTTGTCAAAGATCAGATGGCTGTAGGCATATGGATTGATTTCTGTGTTCTCTATTCTATTCCATTGATCCATGTGTCTATTTTTATGCCAGTACCATGCTGTTTTGGTTATTATAGCTTTGTTCTATAAACAGCTTTGTACCAGACATGTCTGACTTAATCAGTACAATTTGTTATTTTTACTGGCTTATAAAAAGGAACCTAAAATAAACTGTATGGCTTACAGGTCATCAGCGTATATGGTCCTCCTGATCCCATACGTGTGTCTCTTCATTCCCCACCATCTCCCCTTGGGTACTGCTCAACAACAACCTCCATGTGGGTGGCCCACCACAGCTACCACGATGACCATGGCTGCTGCAAAAGTGGCTATATGCCACAACCACCATGCAGATGGTCCGCCAGCCACTGGAGTGCACTGACACAAGGAGTCGCCAGCAGAGGTAAAGAAAAGAAGAGGATGTCTATCTCCACAAAGCCCATTTCAGAGTGACAGAAGCATCTGCTCTGTGATAATATTGGGGAACCTAATCACGCCTCTCAGCATTGGGCATATCATCTAGGAAACAAATCAACAGAGTAACCATTATTCTTTCAGAAAGAAGAAATCTAGGGTAAATATACTTTATACTATTAGATAGTATATTGTATAGAAATAGTACAATATACTATTGAAAGCTGATACAACTTGATTTATGCCATTTGTTTTTGAGAAGAAAATATATAAGTGGGAATGTATTCATATGCAAGAACTCTGTGTCGGGAATTATGCTTATGATTATTTAATCTTTATGTATTTATTTATTTTGCAGCTGGCCAGTATGGGGATCCAAACCCTTCAACTTGGTGTTATCAACACTGCAATTTAACCAGCTGAGCTAACTAGGCAGCCCTTGATTATTTAATCTTTAAGTAAGCTGTAAAGTAGATTATATATCATTTTGAAAATGTGGAAAGCATTATTTAGAGAGGTTACTATACATGTTCAAAGTCACAAAAGTCATAACTAGTACAACCTAGAGTCCAGCACCTTTTTGTTTTACACTTTCTTATATACTATCATGCCCTTTAGGGTTTTTAACATGTAGCTAAAGAGGTAGAATTATAGTTTAGTACCATGTAACTAGGCAAGATTTTACACATTCAAACTTGACTTTGAAGGGTGCAGAAAGTGAGGTAAATGAAAGAAGGAAAGAATTTCAGAGCTGAGGAAGAAAATTAGCAAAACACAGAGGCCTGGGGTAGACAGAGCAAGGAGAGATCTGCTTGACTAAAAGACAGGGAAGTCAGATTCAGCTGTTCCCAGGTTAGAGAGCTAAGTGTTGCTGAGTTAAGGAAGACCTCTATGACCTGGCAGAGTAGTTCACTTATAACCCTATGTATATTATGAAGCCATAGTTGTCTGTATCAATGAAATAACATGATAAAACTGGAATTAAAGACTGAGGAAAGAGAGTTGGAATAAATTAAAAGCAAAGAGGGTAAAATTAGGAAATCAGTTAACACACTTTTTTCAGTAAAATTGATATTAAAGGATTCGTTTAAATTTTTATGTTTTATTTCTGGACATCTCCACAGTCTCAACACAAACACCCATAATATATATTCATGTATTTACCTATTTCAACGTTAATCAATTAAATATTTATTGAATGCTCACTATGTGTCAGATACTATTTGCTTTGGGGGATATATAAGTGAACAAAACAAAGTTTCCATCTTCCAAAAACACATATTCTGATGGATAATTTATACAATAAAAAAATAAACACATGAATCCAGTAGATGTCAATTATGATAAGTGTTGTGAAGAAAATAGTGATTTTTTATTCACTAAAAAAATAAAAAATAAAAAACATGCATACTTGAAAATTTAAAAAGCACACATAAACAAATTATGGGTTAAAGATTGCTATTCCTGAACGTTTAAAATTAAATAATAATGAAAGAACCACATATCAAGACATATAATTGGGCTAAAGTAGTGGTTAGAGGTAAATTTATAGCTTTGAATTAATTGTTCACAAAAGGAAAGATTAAAATCCAATTAATTAATTAATTAAACAAGCTGGAAAAGGAACAACAGAATAAAGCCAAAGAAAGTATTCTTTGAAAATACTAACGAAGTAGACAAACTAATAGCAAAACTAATCACCCCAAAAAACAAACAAAAATTGGTATAAGTAGCATAAATCCATAATATTAGGACCAAAAAGGGAACATAACTAAAAACAGAGTATAGATTTTTTTAAAGCACTTAATAAATACTACAAATGTTATGCCAGTACGTTCTCTAGAAAAAAATATAAATTATAAAAACTGACTCAAGAAGAAACTGAAAAGCTGAAGAGACCAATAGTCATTAAAAGAATTGAATCGAGGGACTTCCAGTCAAGATGGTGGAATAGATGGTCCATAGTGTCACTCTCTCCCATAAATCAACTAATTTACAACTATTAAAAAGCAACAACAGCCAAGCTGGGGCTGCTAGGGCTCGGGGGAAGGGAAGAGACCTACCAAGCGCATGAAGGTTGGGAGAAGCCACAATGAGAGGAAGAAAATACTGCTCTGACCATTTCAAATCCCAGCCACTTCCAGGCTGACACTGCTGAGCGCATGGAGCAGGAGCTAGCAAAAAGCCACTGCTGTGCCCTTCAGATGAATTTGCTTGGAGGTGGCAGGAGAGAAGAGGGCTTTGGTGGCCCCCAGGCCAGCAAGACCACTAGTAGGGTTCATGTGGACTCACATAGGACCAAGGACCCACAACAACTGAAAAAAAGGAGGCACTCAGAGGCCCATGAGTCATCACAAGGGACCGGAGCATGGCCCATCCCATGGGAGGTGTTTGGAACATGGGCAGTGGGAGAGACAGGCCCAACCAGAGAACACTGGGACACAGCAAGGACAGCTGATCTGCCCCTCAATCAACATAGGACCACTGAGAACAGACTGGTCAGGAACACAGAATTTCATAGGGTACAGTTTGATGAAGACTCAGGCCCAGACAAGTGTTTCTACACAACCCAGGTGCACTGGATTTCACTAAACCCAGAAGTACCTATAAAGTCAACCATTAAAACCGGAGCTGCACAAAAAGCCTTCCACAGGGAATCAGCAGCAAAGCAGAAATTTAGCTCAACCACACAGCTCAAGTACTTGTCCCCACAGAAACTTCCCCCACTTTAGAATTAAGTAAAGGACAACAAATTAGTTCTAGGTCAGAGTTTAAGTGGTGGGAACAGCAAATAATCCAACACAGAACTGAAAGAAAAAACAAAGTACCCACAACCAGAGACAAAGTTTAATATTAACTAGTAAAGGTCTCATTTCAGCAAAGAATACCTATAACACCTTGAAGGACCAGAAGTCTTCTGTGCTATCAAGCCAAAAAAGGGGGTGGGCCAGGGGCTTCAGCCATGCCCCCCAAAACCCACAACCAGTCCTGAGAGTGGGGGCCTTAGGCATCAGTCACACAACCCCCAACAGGAGCATCCAGCCCAGTGACAACCACCGAGCCACTGCAGGGAGCACCCCAGGCTCTCCAGAGCTAGGGCAGTGGGGGAGCAAGGGCTTCAGTCACACCCCCACAGCACGAGCAACCAGCCCAGCATCGACCACCAAGCCACACCAAGAAGCACCCAGGGCTGTCCCAAGTCAGGGTGGTGGGGGGCTGAGGGCCTCAGCCACGTACCCCCCACACCCACAGCCACCCCAGTGATGACCACTGAGCCATCACAGGAAGCACCCCGGGCTCTCCTGAGCTGGGATGGTGAGGGGCCAAGGGTGTTGGCCACGCCCCCCTGACATGTGCAACCAGCCCAGCAATAACCACCAAACCACAGCAAGAAGAACCCCGGGTTCCCGAGCTGGGGTGGTGGGGGGCAAGGGCTTTTGCCATGGCCCCCTGACATCTGCACCCAGCCCTGCAATGGTCAAGCTACCACCGGAAGCTCCCCAGTCTCTCCTGTGGGACTAGGGGGGATGTCCATAGGCCTCAATCGTGACCCTCCCCCTTCCTCCTCCTATCACATTTCCTTCCCTATTCCCCTCTCCCTCTCCCTCCCAACTGCTCTGCAACAACATCATAGAATGTAAAAATATAATATTAAAATTTTAAAAAAAAAGAATTGAATCGAGGAAAAAAATCTCCTCCCCCTCCTCACCAAGTAATAGGCTCAAATATTTCTGCAGATAAATATGACCAAACTTTTATGTTACAAATTATCCCTATTCAAGCTGTTTCAGAAAACTGTGAAAAGGGGAAATTTCCTAAACTATCATTAGGATAACTTGACACCAAAACCAGACAAGAATAGTACAAGTATAGACAAAGTTTACTTATAAAAATAGATGCAAAAACCTTAAATATTAGCAAACCAATAATGTTATGAGTTAAATTGTGTCCCCCCAAAAAATATGTTGAAGTCCTAACCCCATGCTTGGAATGTGGCCTTATTTGGAAATAAGGTTGTGCAGACATAATTAGTTGTGATGAGGTCATACTAGAGAGTAGGGTGAGTCTTAATCCAACATGACTGATGTCCTTATAAGAAGATGATGTGAAGACAGAAAAGGAAGATCCCACCTGAAATAAAGACAGAGGTGAGAGTTATGCAGCTGCAAGCCAAGGAATATCAAGGATTACTAGCAACACCAGAAGGTAAGAGAAAGGCACAGAACAGACTCTCCCCACAGCCTCTGAGAAAACACAGCCCTGCTGACACCTTGATTTCAGACTTCCAGCCTCCAAAACTGTGAAACGATAAAGTTATTTTGTTTTAAAAACCACTTGTTTCATGGTACTACGATGTAGCAGCTCTAGGAAATGAATATAAATAGCAAAGTAGGAAAAGAAAGGACTTGAAACATCTGAGTGATAGGAATATAGAACTGATATATGCTATAGGATTCTCTATACTTTGAAGGAAATGGTTAATGGACTTCTGTGGTCAGCACCCAAGGTTGTGTTCACTTGGCGAACTCGCAAACGAGTTAACCAAGAAATGTCAAGGATTGCAAACAATCCTTGAGAACGCCTGAAGTCATGAGAACACTTTCTTGGGATGTTCCCAGGAGATGCAATATAGACAACCAAGTGCTTGGGAAGGGAGGTAATGGCCTTCTGCTCTTGAGAATGGTAGAACGCCTGAAGTCGTGAGAACACTTTCTTGGGATGTTCCCAGGAGACGCAATATAGACAACCAAGTGCTTGGGAAGGGAGGTAATGGCCTTCTGCTCTTGAGAATGGT
>NW_007727232.1:221562-223046 GCF_000696425.1 Galeopterus variegatus
TCACTTGGCGAACTCGCAAACGAGTTAACCAAGAAATGTCAAGGATTGCAAACAATCCTTGGGAACGCCTGAAGTCGTGAGAACACTTTCTTGGGATGTTCCCAGGAGACGCAATATAGACAACCAAGTGCTTGGGAAGGGAGGTAATGGCCTTCTGCTCTTGAGAATGGTATAACAGAATTTATGTATTAATGCTTATCTCGCGTGCATGAGCTTGCTGAATGTAATAAAAGCCGTCACAGCAGCTGGGTCAGGGCTACTCGCCTGAGAGAGCAGTGGCCCCCGCTCCTCACCTGCATCTCATCTGCTGTGTCTTCCTTCGCCTCTCTGATCATTTTAATCAACAATACTTATTTTAAGATACATCAAAATGTTAAAAATCAGACCTCTAGATAACACAAAGCAGTCTTCCCGAGGGCAGCCGCTGCCTGGTTCAGTCGGAGAATCATCCCCTCTCACGACATGCTGGGTTCATCTCAATGTCAACAAGGTGTCTGAGCACCAAGAACATTCCAGCCAAAGAGACAAGAGCATCTGGCCCTAAGAGATCATCCCAGATACACTTGGTCCTCAACATGAAGAGACATTTACTTAAAGAAGCATATGGACAATGAGGAAATCAAAGGATGTCCAATAGGGTGGGGAAGGGCATGGAAACCAGAGGTGACTAGGTTGAGTTTTCCCTCAGAAGAAAACAATGAGGAGAATCCAAAATTGCAAACTTCGAAGAAAGTATAGAAGAGAGCAAAGAAGCGCCACAGGGAACTATGCTTTTATTGACTTTCAGGAGAGTTCAAATTGAGGAAGCACAGAACTCACTAATGAGCCCACCCTAACCACCAAGCTCTTCTCCCTTCATGTTGCTTTGATCTGCAGTCGGCCTGTGTGTACACTGTGTGGGTGACTCTTGTAACAGAAACGGGAGCCATGGCTTAATTAAGCAGCAACGGGGGAGCACAGGTGGCTAACTAGGAACCAATCAATAGCATTTCCTGCCTTTGAAGAAGAAACTGAGGCACAGAAAGGGAAATTGCTACATGAGAAAGGAAACCACTTCTTGCTACAGCTGATAGGCCAGTTCTTAGGAGCATAGCCCAACAGCTCTTTGCCTCTGGCAGGAGACTAAGAGTAATCTGAAAAGCAGCCTCTGATAATGCTGGTTGGGCTTCCTGTTTTTTTTCCTTTTAACTTAGAGAGGAAACAGGAAAAGGGTTAATGTTCTTATCCAGAGTTCCAGATATAGTAGAATTATGTTGATCTCTGTCCTCTCACAAGCAAACTGTTCATTGTAGTTCCACAGTGCCTAGAGTTGCCTAGATTCATGGTGCTGAGAGAAGATGGGAGAAAAACTGAGAATGCAGTGGGTAGGAGGTAAAGAGATCAAGGAGGCAGAGGACCAAACAGAGCTGAGAAAAGCTAGCAATGGTGGTGGAAACCAAGCAAGCCGCTGCCTCCCCGTCCACTACCGACCACCCCCCCCCCCA
>NW_007727232.1:224286-228329 GCF_000696425.1 Galeopterus variegatus
TTCCTGTACTTCACAGAAGTCTTGTGTCTCACTTGTGACATTCACTTGCAAATGAAGGGGAGGTAAAACTTGAAGAAGAGGTATAGAAGAGACTGCAGTAATTACCATCTGATTTCCCAGCAACAGTGTGCTCACCCCGCAACAATAATGAGACTGAAAGCTATTAAAAAAGAGGCAACCAGATGAGCTTCCTTAATGACACAACAGTGTGGCCAAATAGACCCCGAGCCAGGACCTCCAACTATCTAATCCCTAGTGAGAGTGGTCCTCTTAGCAAGACCTGCAGGCCTCTGTTCTCCAACCTGTACTCCATACCTCCTGGAACACACAGCACAAGATGAGGCAAGGTCTCACTATGTAGGATACCAGTTTGGGACGGGTCAGGAACCATCAAGCCAAAGAAAGAGCAGGATCAAGAGCAAGATCAAAAGCAGTTTGAGACCAATTCCTGGTCTCAGTAAGTGTCACACCTATGTGCTTCAGCCAATACACAAGAGCCTAAGCAGGGGCACTTTCAAATAGAGAGTGGCTCTCTCCAGCATCCTCCTCCAGTCCCCATAATACCCCCACCAATATCCAACAGCCACACCAGTCATGCCAGGAGTGAAATACTTCCATTCAGACCATCCGCTGCTCTCACAAAATGTAAAAAGACCAGTTCATCCTGGAGAGAAGCAAACCCTCAACAAGGACATCTTTTACAAGAACCATAGTCACCATCTCCATCCCATTGCTGAGTGGCCCACTTACTTTGTGGGCAAGAAATAAAGGCACCACACGCAAGAAGAAACCCTCCACATAGGCCTACAGGCCCCTAGACACAGCAAGCAAGAAAGGTACATTAGAAAGAGGCTCCAGTAAGGTACCTTTAATAGCTGTGTCACCCACCAGTGGGAGCCAGTCTACCTGCCTTAAGGTCCAGCAGATTCATGTCCTGGGTCTGGAATCCCAGAGACCTTTATGATCGTAAAGGATTTCCTTTATAATCGTGAAGGATGCACTCATGCCCAAGAGGAAACATTCCACAAATGGATCAGTACTGGCTTTTGGGGTTTGGTTCCTATCTTTGTCTGTACCATGAGAAGACTGGAATGAAGTTAGCAAATGGGAAGAGATATATTACAGGGCTACACAAGCAAGACACTTGTTCAGAGGCATGTTCTTCCCACACGTGCCCTTTTAATGGCTGCCATCTTTGGTGTGTATCACAGTCACTGGCACAGAGTAGACTGTTGAATAAATGAAATCCACTCCAAGTTTGACTCTGATTTCTATGTTTCTTACAAGATATATAAACAAAATCCTAGGAAAGAGAACTCAGACGGAGGGTTGGAGGTGGGAAGTAGGGGTGAGGGGCCACAATCTGGAGCAGGACAGGCTACGGGGCATGCCCAGGGTCCTGAGGTATGGAGCTGAAGACCGACCCCCTCCTCCTGCAACCAGGTAAGGAGAACACCAAAAATGTCACCTCTAAGTGGGTGGCCCACCATAGCCACCACAATAGTCACAGCTGCCACAAAAGTGGCTAGATGCCACAACCACCATGTAGATGGCCTGCCAGCCACTCAAGTGCACTGACACAAGGAGAGTCACCAGCGGAGACCAGAAAAAAGAAGAGGATGTCTCTCTCCACAAAGCCAGGGGGAAAGGAGGGGGTTGGCGAGAGATTGGATAAGGGGCATAAAGAATAAGTATGATTTGTAATAATATATATGCTAATCATAAAAAAAGAAAATAGTTTATTGAATAAACCAGATTGTTTGACCTATAAAAAATAAATAAATAAATAAATAAAGCAGGACAGAATATAGGTCCAAAAATAACTATATTCCTATCTGGGTATAGGAGATTGTATGACCTGAGAAAACGATCTTATCAATAGGAATCACCCAAGCCCCCAAAAATCTTTAAAGAAACAGAACAAATCCTTCCAATTTCTTTCCCTAAAGGCCCAGCCCCACATAACTGGCATACATAAAACTGGCTTAATATTACCATCTCAGGAAGTCCCTAAAGGAGAAAAAAATCCAAAGACTCTGCAAAGCCACGTCCAATAGAAATGCCTCTTGGGTTCTAGTCTGCAGTAATGATCACATTTCTCTCTCTTAAGTGGGATAACTTAGAGCTAAATAGGTGGATCCCCTCTAGCAAATATATACTGAGGTAGTGATATTCGTTCTATATAGTGGTACCTCTTGGCTTCAGGTTACTCGGATCTTTGTTTTCCCTTTGGCACAGTTTCTTTACCTTTTTTTCCCCCCTTACCTCATTCTACTACAGTAACTCATCTCTGTGTGACACTTTAAATCCTTTTTGGAACAAGGCAATTGCTTTTTTTAAGAAGTCGTTAAGCCCAATGAGCAGTCTGAGGGCACCTGAAAAAGAGTGATGCCTTCACTGTTTTGTTGCAGTGATACAGGACCCACGTGTTTGCTCTGTATGACAGCCTCCTCCATTAAGCCCAATGAGCAGTCTGAGGGCACCTGAAAAAGAGTGATGTCTTCACTGTTTTGTTGCAGTGATACAGGACCCACGTGTTTGCTCTGTATGACAGCCTCCTCCTCTTGCTAGTGGTGGCTGAGATAACTTTTCCTGTTCCCCTTACTGGATGCATCACCAACTCCTTTTCCAACTTCTGGCAGAATGGGCCCCAAGACAGCTGCCCAAGAAAACAGTCAGCTATGTAATGGACCAAGAAGAGTTCTAGATAGCTGAGGGACAGTATCTGTAGAAGGACACGTGGAGGGTAGCCAAGGACAGAAAAAGAAAAAGGGCATCCCCAGTGAAAGGGAAGGCACAAAAGCTTGGAGACATTGTGTGATGAGTTGGATAGAGAAGTTCATGGAAAGAGAAGCGGTGGGACGAAAGAAATGAGGGGCCACATCATTAAAGTCTCTGCTCTCTGGGTTTCTGTCCTGTTAGCAATGGAAAGCCATTGAAGGATTTTAAGTAAAAGAATAGCTGGATCATATTTGCATTTGAGAAAAATGGCTTTGATAGGGTATGAAAGATTGATCTTTGAGGGGTGGGGCACTGATATCAAGGCCATCCAGACAGGATTTACTGAAGGCCTGTGGCAACAACAGTCAGACGATGGGTAAATTCCAGAGATGCTTGTGACATAGAATGCACACAGTTTGGTAGCCACTTTGATAAGGAGGATATTAATCTGATTCTAGGACCAGATTCACGCTGTTCAGACTTTTAGATGGTGATGTCACTCAAAATAGGAGGTGGCTGGTATTGAATAGAGAGTGAATGGAGCAAGATATTAAATACAGATTGCTTAGGTGAGATGCCCAAGATACCTTCCACGGAGAATGAGAATGGCTGGACATATGGCTGTGATCATATTTCTACAAAACAGTATTTATGTGCACCAAAAATCTGGAGAAATATCTTTAAAGCGAGAGGAAAAACATTCAGAAGGATATGTACATGGATGCTATTAGTGATTGACTCCATGTCGGTTTTCTTTTTTGCTCATCTCCACTCTCTGATCTTTCCATAATGAGAATATTTTACTCTTATAATTTAGAAAAATGGCTTTAAGTTTTTTTAAAAAAAGAAATATCATACCTAAAGAAATAGACTGGAGGACGCTGAGCACAAAATATGTAAAAGCTGCCATAGTTGTGCCTAAGGCAACTCAGAAAGAGTGTGCAGGGTGAGATGAGAGCCAAGAACAGCTCTATGAGCAACTAGAAGGGATTGAAAAGGAACAAGGACATAAGAGAAAGTCTGGACAAAAGGAACATCCCAGAAGCTAATGCTCCTGAAAACTGTAATACTCCAGCTTCTAAGTTCTTGGTTGTGGGACAACTTCATATTTATATTTGAACTCCATCCCACTGGCACTCCCCATGTCCTAGCCAGAACCTGCAGAGTGGTGGCTAAGTAAGTTATTATAAATAAATGTGATCCTATATCCCTTTTAGCATCCATCATCTGGACTCTGGTGGAATAAGCTCTCTGTGATATTTCTCTTAGAATATAATTAGAAAGGCTTTGCAGAGCTCATAAAATGATAAGTAAAACTCCCC
>NW_007727232.1:228850-229766 GCF_000696425.1 Galeopterus variegatus
TCAATGATCTGTGGCTCTGGCTAGTCAGACACAGGGCAGCAATACTGAGGGCCAAAGGCAGAGTTTAAGAGGGAAGTATCCACTCCCAGCTCTCTTAAGAATACCTCTCTCACAAGTAGCCATAAACAGAGAAGTGCCGTGTATCTGATCATTAATATTGACAACTCCTTAATCTCTTCCTGAAATTGATCCCCGGTGCAGCAGATTATACAGGACTATAATATTTTATTCAAGTATGAAACTACACAAATATCTCAAACACTTATGAACGAGGCAAGAAGACAATGTGAACATAGATGGTTGCACCTATATGTTTTCACTTTTAAAATATTTTTATTGTTATAATGTTGGTGGAAGAAAGATCAAAAAACAAAAGCACAACAATTGAAGGACAGGTGGCAGAAGAGGGGAGTAACCGCATCGTGGTGAATCTGAGCCTGAGAGGCAAGAACGCATGGGAAGAACATCTGGACTACAACACGCAGGACACAGCTTCAAAGAACTAGAGGGAAGGTGGAGAGAGGAAATCAAAGAGCATTGTTTCCTTCAGCCAGGAGGTTACTCGTGCATACTTTCAGCAACCACTCAGAACATTAAAGTGATCTCCATGGAAGATTTCCCACTGGTAAATGACTTCCCCCTAGAACATGGCAAATACAAATGAGGACAAATACAATGAGGACAAACAATCTTGCAGAAGCGCTGGTGAACATCAGAATGGAATGAGCTTTGAGAACTTCCTCCTGCTTTGTTCATGTAAAGACTGTTAAACTTGTGTGGCAAGTGAAAATCACTCAGTTGGAGGTAGATTACCAACTAACTGCCCAAAAGTCAAGAACACACAAGTTACAGGGGCAAGTGGACCCTCATAGGAGGAGACTTCCCAGATGCCATTCATGTCACCACCCACAGAGCT
>NW_007727232.1:230561-232266 GCF_000696425.1 Galeopterus variegatus
CAAGTGGACCCTCATAGGAGGAGACTTCCCAGATGCCATTCATGTCACCACCCACAGAGCTTTGCCAAGAAGAGCCTCAGAAAAATGATGCAGCCGAGCCATGGACTGAGGAAAAAAAGAGGCAGTTTGACGCCTTTGGGCCAGAGGGCTGGATCAAGCTTTCTAAGAAAATGGTGAAGTGGGAAGATCTTGGTATTTGTAATGGGATCGATGGAGCTATGTGGGTGACTATTATGGTCCTTTGGAAGGACTCCAGCTGTGCCTGAGGATTCATAGAGCCTGCAAAGCATCCAGTCCCTGCTCCTTGAGGGTTTCTCTTCCAAAGCTGAATGTGTCCAGAGCTTGTGCCCAGCCAGTATTAGTGACCAACACAGTGCTGTGGCCTGGGCAGAGACTAAGGTGCTGCCGCTGCTTCCTTACAATCAGTCCCTGACAAGGGCCACCCGAGAAACAAACAGGGAAGTAAATAGTAATCTAAGTCCAGTCCTTTGTTTTTGCAAAGGATAAAACCAAGGCCCAGTGATAAGAAAGCCCAAAAGTGGTTTCTCTTTGACAGTGAGTACTCACTAGAGGATTCTAGCCAGTGGTGATAGATGCCATTGTGAATCTCAATGGCAGGCTCTGGCAGCTCCCTGTTTCCTGATCAAAACATACCTTTTTTTAGGGGATAAATGTATATGAGGTCCTGGACTTAGGAGTTCATGCAATCAATGTTATTTTGGGAGAAAGGGCTTCACTGAAGACTCTAGTTTGTGAGTAGATGCCTGGGAAGGTCCCACGGTAAATGTAATCAGTGGAGATAGGCAAGAGAAGGAATGAGACTATAATAAATAATAAGGAATCCAAGGATGATATAGGGGCAGTAGCTATAAGAATGAGGGCTGGATAACCCCTGAGGAGCAGAGAAAATTGTCTGAACTAAAAATAAAGCAGTAATCTACAACTGATTGATGGTTGGAGAAGGGAGGAATAAGGGAGGAGGTGGTGGTGTTGGGGCCAGAATGAAGCAAAGTAAAGGGTATCTGTCAAATGCTGCTTTGGCATTAGTGGGGGCAGGGCAACAGTAATACCAGGCTTGCCAAAACAGTGTCCCAGGCTTTGGGGACAGAGTCTCCCCTAGTTGAAGGCTGAAGATAAGGAACTAAAGAGAATGACCCATCTCCCCAACAATCTCTAAAATCCTAAGGCACAGGAGGATCACCAGGGGTACGGCTCACAAGTGAAAGAACCTATGTACTACATAAGAGGCACTCAAAAAATATGAACACTTTATGGATATATAGAGAGCACAAAGACTAGCTATTTCCTTCCTCAGAAACCTGGAGAGAGGAAGAAAGTGCCTGGGCTCTCTAGGGATTTCAGAACATACACAGAATCCAAATCCAAAAGAGAAGGGGAGATCATTTTTCTGTTACGGCTTCTCAGGTTATGGCCTCTGCAAATCCTTTCTACTTATATTCCAAGAGGCAAAGATCCAGTGACACATCATACGTCAGTTGAGTCCAGATGATGAAGGGTGGTGTGGCCTACAATGTATCAAGTCACTTTATGAAGAGATGACCACAGGTTTTCTTCCTGGAAAGAGGAAGCTTCCACCACAAACTGCATAAAAGCAGTGAGCCCCACAAGCAAGAGGAAGACATTGAGGTAAGAACACCTGTGAAAACACTGCCCTGACCCTGGCTGGCCACAGAGGACAGGACCC
>NW_007727232.1:233889-235111 GCF_000696425.1 Galeopterus variegatus
GGGATGCGGTTATCAGCAGAAGGGAAAACGTGGCCCACAAATGGGAAGAGGCCCTGAGTGTGGTATCTGGAGTGATGGCCTTTGGCCTCAGACATGAGTCCCACCAACTCTAGGAAGTCAGTCTCAGAGGTAACCTTCCTATTTATATCAAGGGATCAAGGTTATCTCACACAAGCTGGGCCTCTTACTGATAAAGAAGTAATTAATGCACAATAAATCTGGACATTCCGACAGATAACAAGGAGAGGCTCCTGTATGTTCAAGTCAGGGCTGAAATTCTTCCAACACCTGAACTCTCAGAGAACTCGTGACAGCAGTANGAGGTAAGAACACCTGTGAAAACACTGCCCTGACCCTGGCTGGCCACAGAGGACAGGACCCCCGACTGATTGGTCACTCTGGACAGTGACACCTCACCCCAACCCCGGCGTGCTTGGCTGCCCCTAAAGGCTCTCCTGGTTCCCTCTCTGCACCTGCTTAGTGAGGGCTGTGCCTGCTGGGTAGCCCGGTCCATCAGGAGATAGATCAAATGGACCAGAAAGAAGGACCCATGAAGATCAGGACCTAAACACAACCAGGAGGGCAGGAGGCCAGTGCTATGGAGGGAACCACTGTGTGTGTCGGACCTCTTCGTATGAGCCTCCCAGGGTAGTTCATAAGCTGGAGGTGACTCTGTCAGAGGATGGAGACCTGGCTTTCAGCCTCCCACTCCAGTCAGCACAGAACAAGAACTTCTCCCACATCATCCGGTCATGACAATAGTACTGAAATTGAAACGCCTCCATATCCTGGCCACAGTACTTCTCAATCATGGAGTCCAGATCCTGGAATGTGCCCTCCTTTTCAAGGCTGAAGGCGACGCTTCTATGCCGGTGCAGAGAGACAAGAATGGCACCACTGTTGAGAGCAAGAGGAGGGGATTCCAGTGGCAAGAGGCCGCACTAGGGACGCCACCCATGTTCTAGGCACCCCGAAGTCCACTCATTGAGGCAGGCACTCATTGTGGTTCTGGTTCCAGGAGATTCTTTCCCCATGTTGTTTATCCTGGGAAAGTGGGGCTGCTGCCTTCATGATTCGTGTGATATACACATGTCAGTCTAAAGAGGAAACACTTCACGGTGGGTCTGTGTTGCTCCTCTTGGCTCCATCAAGAGAGCAAAGGGGATGCGGTTATCAGCAGAAGGGAAAACGTGGCCCACAAATGGGAAGAGGCCCTGAGTGT
>NW_007727232.1:236480-237997 GCF_000696425.1 Galeopterus variegatus
AGGATCATATCAAGAAGAAGGAAGGAAAGGAGCAGTCAGGTCACCTTCAGAATTTCTAAGTCTAAGCTGGACTATGTCAGCCTCTGAGAAGGAATGTGGACGGTTATGAGGCTGCAGGGAGGAGGACAGGAAATGAACATTTCTGCATCACTATATTGCTTATTACCTGGGATAGAGGCAGCCTCTGAAAAGAAGGTGCCAGAGGTAACCCTCCTCGGCTCAACCCCCATGCCCCAATGGGACTTCAGTCCAACCAGAGTAAAGGCCTGTCCAGTTGGATTCAACCCAGGGATCTCTGTGGAGTACCTATCTAAGTGCAATTTCTAGCATCACACTGTCCATCCTGGCTTTGGAGATATGCTGTAGAGGTACGGATTGTGGTAAATGTATTGCAGACAATTACTGGAAACATAAAATCCCAGATTTGTCCAAATCAGAGGCTTGTTTCTAGGGGGAAAGGAAAGAAGTGCGAAGGAGAAGAGCCATCAAAATAGGAGGAAGACCCATTCTCCAGCGGCTGCATGGGCTCCTTGCAGGAGAAATGAGTGACAAGCCAGCTCAAACCGGATGCGAGCCTCCTGACCTTTCCAGGATTGTGTGACAGAGCCCTCAGGTAATGCTCACAAGTCAAGAAAGGACAGAGAGGATTCAAAGACCTCTTCAGGATGAAGGAAGTAAGATTCAGGAATTCTTTTTATATAATGGGGAATTTCCTCTGGGATAGGAAACCAAATGGTAGTGAATGAATGAATGATGATGCTTCTTTCCCAAACTCAAGACCTGAACAAGGGGAGTGCTGCATAAGAGTTAAACAGAACAGAGGGGAGAGAGCACCGTTCCTAATGGAGACATAGTCCCTCATGGAAGATCCCTTCTCAGCTGGCTCTCAGGACTGAGATTGTCCTAGGAGGACCACCTAGGACAATCCTAGGTGGACAAAGACCTCCCAGCAATAAGGAGCCCTGGGGAAGGGACAATCCTGCACCAGCCCTTTTTTAGGTAATACTCCTGGGTGCATGGTCTCCAGAAACCCACCTATTTAGCAAAAACCATTGTTTTTGTCGATACTGGCCAGAATATAAACTTGAACTCAACTGTAGAAACTAGTTTCCCAGATATGGTAGGTATGTAAGGGGTGGATGTCCATCAGTGGGGACTTTCATTCACAGGGTTGATCTAGGAAGCATACAAATTTCTCACATCTTTTTCCCCCTTTGTATCAAAACCAGGAGCACCAACTGTGTCACCTATGAGAGGAGAAAGAGGAAAGCATTGTGTGACTCTGACCCACGTGAGAGTTTGCCCCCTATTAACAAGATAACTGAAGAGGGAAGAAGTAGGAACCCATCTCTCGGTGTGGCAAACTGACCCAGAGAGCAGGGGAGGTCCAGAGACTCAGTGCTTAATAGAACGGCGAAGTTAGGGTCCCGACTTGTGCACAGAATTGGCCTATAAAATTGAGCCCACACCCACTTCAGACATTTTCTTTTTCATTCTTGGTCCTCAAGAATACTAAA
>NW_007727232.1:239401-241637 GCF_000696425.1 Galeopterus variegatus
TGAGAGATCAAGCTTCTGGGGCAACTGTCCCTTGATTAAAACATATTCATATTTGAGCGGCGAAATGAGTCCCTTTCCAGGTAGCACGTTTTTGAGAGGGAAGAGAAGGGTGAGGTCATGGAACATGAGCCTCTGAATACTTCATTGATACCAAAAAATTTCAGTACTCATTTCATGTGCTCCTATCCTTTCCTCAGTTTAGAGAGGCCCACTCACAGCAATGAGCTGGACTTAGGGTGAGAATGAACGTGTTTAGTCTTTTCTCAGCCTGCTTAAGTTGTACTCTGAATTTATTCAAATGCCATTTGTTTCAGATGATGAACCTACAATTGCACTTCATTATGTAGTATTGAAAAGATGACCCTCCCCCGGATACATTAAGACATGTGGTACCCAATGCCCCCTCATCCATAGCAGAGATGCCAAATATCTGCAGTAGCATATTCCATTTTGAACATGACTAAATCACGTGGCTCTGCCAGGATAATGTCACCCCAAAATAGGCATGTGAAACCAAACGAGACTAAGCCGGCGCATAAAGTCACTGGGAATTTTCCATCTGGTCATACAAATAAACACACTCAAAACAAAGATTGGCTTTTGGCACCACACATTCTTAGAAACTACTCTTCTTTAATTGAGGCTTGTCCTTATAATTTTTAATTTAATAAGCTTTTCAAAGGGCAATGAAGGTGGGGAAGGTTTGGGGCAATGCTTTATTACCCAGCATCCATTTCTTAGACCTTTTTGTTGCCAAAACTGTGCTGTGAGGACTTAGAACCAAGGTAGCCCACATTTAACTCTATTTCATCATTGGTTGCCTGCCAGCAACCAAAGTAAAACCACTCCAATCCATTCACAAGGAAAAATCTGTTAAAATTTCTAACCCAGAATGTCAACCAAAGGACATTGCTGCCCAGCCTTCTGTGAGGTTTTTTTTTAACAGTGGGAAGTCTTCAAAACCATGCCACTTTGCCTCTATCCAACCCTTAAACCTGCCCCCAAGTAGATCCCCACTCTATCTTTGCTACACTGCCAATTGGCCCAAGGGCAAAAGTCTGTCTTGGCCTTCACAACTGGGGAGCTCTAAGCTCTGTAATTTTACTACCCCTTCCCCCTCCACACACACACACGGCAAATGTAGCCATTTTTTCATCTGACCTGAATTCAATAATGGTTTGCTCTGAATGTTTTTAATAAATTATTAAAGTGCTCTCAAACTTATGCATCAGAAAAATGATCAGATGCATATCTAGGTTTAAAGGGTGGTTTCTGCTTGCAGTAGTCTCCACAGCAGTAAAGCTGCACAGGCCCACTGGTAGGTAAGTCAGCAACAGTGGATCAATTAATTAACCCTGCTCTGCAGCATGCCCACCACTGCTTCTAACATAGCAGCAGTGATTTTGCATCTTTGAGATTACCCTGAAATGTAAAGTAGAAGATCTACTTCCAGAGGGCTTACAAAGCAATTCTTCCATCAATGAAGCTTTCTCTCTTTAAAACAAAAATGTGTTCCACATTTGTGGTTATACTATGATCTAAATGACAAGAAATAAAACACATATTGGAAATATATAGCTTCAGACGCCCTGATCAGTTAGTCTGTCAATACAGAAAAGGGCAGGAAATCCTAATTCAAGATTTTGAATATAGCAGAGAAGGCTAGAGAAGAGAGATGCATTCATACCAACCCTCCCACATAGATGCATTGATCCTTCCTATGGGCATATTCGTGCAAATGTGCATCGGCTACATATTTTGTAAATATCCGCAATAAGTATAAACTAGCTCCTAGATTTATTCAAAATACACCTCTTTGTCCTAGACATAAAAGCGAGTGCAGGCATATTCGTGCAAATGTGCATCGGCTACATATTTTGTCAATATCAGCAGTAATTATAAACTAGCTCCTAGATTTATTCAAAATACACCTCTTTGTCCTAGACATAAAAGCGAGTGGATAAAATACAAATAGAGCAGTTAAATTCCATCCTTCCCGTGACTGTTTAAAATGCACATAAAGAAAATTAGAAAAAATGTTCAGTAGAGAAAAGCAATCCCAAAAGGTCAGTTGCAAGGTAATCTTCATACAGCTGTTATTTACCAAAATTTATATTTTATTCTCTATATAAATGTTGTATTATAATTTGAAAATATAAGCAGTTTAGCAATAAAGACTTAGTACTCAATAACATTTTTTTTAAGGAAGAAATTTAAGGCTAGGAATCAATCCCCT
>NW_007727232.1:242171-245481 GCF_000696425.1 Galeopterus variegatus
GACTTAGTACTCAATAACATTTTTTTTAAGGAAGAAATTTAAGGCTAGGAATCAATCCCCTCTCTTTCTCTCCATCTATAAATGAAGCACAGTAAATATGAAAAATATTCTCACTAATACAGGATAGTAAGTTTTTTTTAATTGAATCGTAGTTGATTATACATATTTTGAGGGTCAATGTTAACATGAGTTGATCAGATCAATATTACTAGTATGTATATTGTTACAAATTGTACTTATTCTTTATGCCCCTTGTCCAACCTCTCCCTCTCTCCCTCTCCCTCTCTCCTCCCACCACTGATAACCCGAGATTTCTCAGGATAGTAAGTTTAAATTGTCCTGTGCCAATTTTGTGTAGACACACAGCATATAATTCCTAAATGGAATCATTCTGCTGGTCTCTTCATCAGACACCATGCTACATTATCTTTTTAAGTCCTTGTTTCTCTACTGCTCGGTTTTATCCAGTCATAATGGCCTGGCCATCATTTTTATTCTGACTCCTTATAAAGGCAGCAAATCTACCTCAAGTTCACTAGGAGTCCAAGAATGAAGAAAAATATCCCATGGGAAAAGTGGACTATCTAAACAACATGATAGACGATGTGTCTTCACATCACTGAAGATCAAAAAGGCTGATCTTATTCCTGTCCGCCCTGCTCTCTCTCCTCGTTCTATTTAGTGACGTGCTTCTCAGAAAGCACCAAAAGGAGATATGCTTCTCTCTCTCTCTCTCACACACACACACACACACACACACACACTCTCAAACACACGCATACAAAGTGCACACAATATGAACCCACAGCCAAGGACATGATATGCACACAGCCCCATGTACAACCTCAAGCTGCTTCTAAATACTAAATACATATTAGTGACATGTGATATGGCAGCTAATAAGCTGGTCTTCCTCCAAGAGGGAGACTGGGATTTAGGGCTGGAAAACATATTTCACGTATATTTTGCTCCCACCTGAGCTGTTGAAAATTCAGAGAAGGACAATATTAAACACCTAGAGTAAATTGGATAGTCACTGGAATTCCAGAGCAGTGATGCTACAAAATGGAAGAGCTGAGGCCTGGAGGGGGAACAGGAAATATTTGACATTCTCCCTGATCTCCATGGATGTTCACATAAGCAGAAATTCAAATACTGTCACAATCCACTAACACTACTTGCTTTCCTGGCATGCACATATATGTGTAGAGTAAATTAAAAACTAATATATTCAATAGTCTTTCCTTGGTTCTTTAATCATAAGTTTTAAAAAGCAAATATCAAAGCAAAACAATATTTTTAATGAATTATCTTCATTTACTGAAATGCAATTTTATGTTCTTTGCGATTTTTTTTTAACTTGCCTCATACTTTTTAAACAACCCCATTTAATCTTATGAAACTGATTTAAGTTGATGATCATTTGGGGGGGTTATGGTTCCAAATGCTTCTTGTTTTACTATTTACCATCAGCCAGGTCCATTTCAACAACATGCTTTTGGCCACAAAGTTTATTAGCCAGTAAAAAATGTTCTCTCTGCAATAATATGTTCAAACCCTTTTCAATTCATTTTATGTTTCTAGTATCCTAAACCTAGGGTGAAAATGTTTCTGAAGGTTAAAAGTTATCATAAAAACTGAAGCCACGTAGGATACAAATCTAGCTCCTCTACCCTGTAATTTGCCACAGGAACTCTCTCAAGGACCCAGGCTCAATTCAAAATTCCCAATGAAGGAATGCCACACCCTAGAAAGCTTTCTTCTCTCTGCTCTTGCCATATGGAAAGAGGCCTGCTTCTGTCACATCCTTAGCACCTAAATCCATGAAATCGTGGGGTTTACTTCCAGAGAAAGATATGAAATCTTTCCATAGATAGGCCAGTTTCTTCATTGTTCCCAGCACGGTGGGCTCATCTGTCTCATTGCTCGCTGTTCACTGCCATGATGTGGAATGCCCTTTTCCCTGGTCTACTGCTGACCAAATCCTATTTCGACCTTCAAGGCCTAGTTTAAGGTCCACCTTCTTCCAGAAAATTCTCTTGTTCTTCATCAACCAGCCCTCCTCCTCTGACTCCCACCCATGAACACCCTTGAATATATCTGTTGCAGCAGGTGATATCCTATGACAGCACTCATTGCAGAAAGGTGCCAGAAGTGCAGGAAGATAACGGAAGAAAGTCTTCGATCCCGGACAGTGGAGGTAGCCAAGTGCACTGAGTTCATGTGGTTTAGGGAAAAACAGACCTGTCTAGGACTGAATACCCGCTCTGACACTTACTAGCTAAGCGGCCTAAGGCAGATAACTTTCCCTCCCTGCGCCTCAGTTACCCATTCAAAAACTTCATGGAATTGTTGGGCTAGGTGGCAGCCACTTTTCTAAAAACAGCTATGAAGATGAGTATGATAAAGCCCCAGTCTTAAAAAAGTTCAGTCTGTAGATAAGTTACTTGCAGTAGCTTTAGGTTCTTTGAGGAACATGGCGTATGAGAAATAGTAAGCTGGAAATAGTAGGGTAGAAATTACAGGGGGTGGAACTGGAGTCTGAAGATACTCCAGAATTGCAGCCATGTGCTTAAGGCTGGAAAGGGGTGATCACAAGAAAAATGGATATGGAGGAAGATTTGAGAAACATTCCAAATGGGATAAAATTACAGGCCTTAGTTCATTTTGGATCTAAAAGGATAAAGGAGATTGATGAGGAATCTTGACTCAAATTTCTCACCAAGGAGACAGGCGCAGGCACTTATAGAAATGGAGTAACTGGGAAAAAGAGCTGGTTTGGATGGTAGGAAAGATCAGCCTCTACAGAGAGTCCAGTTGTGTGTCTCACGGACAACTAATGCCTATCTCAAAGTCCAACAGCTTCTCCTTTCACAACCCCATTGAGTCTTTTCGCTCTCTATCCTCCTTCAACTTGATTTTATCCATAGAAAGTTCAGTGGTGAGTTGAATAAGCAACTAGATTTGCTGGACCTAAGCAAACAGTGTGCATCTATCAATAAGAACTACCCACCACTCCACCCCCATGAGGCTTATTTATTGGCTCTATTTGACTTTTAAAGTTAAAGTGACTTTAGCCTAAAATAGCCTAAGTCCCTCGTACAAATATCCAACTGTCCTCTGAAGCTGTCCAGGTAAAGCAAGGCAGCCTGGTCCGTTACAGTGGCGGGGGAGGTGCTTCCACATTCTAAACCAGTAACTGCCACCCAGGTCCACCTTCTCTGGAACCCCAACCCGTTGGACACTGAGCATGCTCACTGCAGGTCAAAGAGGTGATTCTTTTTTTTTTTTTTTTTTTTTTTTTTTTTTT
>NW_007727232.1:246230-249740 GCF_000696425.1 Galeopterus variegatus
GGTAAGGGGATCACAACCCTTGGTGCGGTGTCGCACCGCGCTCAGCCAGTGAGCGGACCGGCCATTCCTATATAGGATCTGAACCCGTGGCGGGAGCGTCGCTGCACTCCCAGCGCCACACTCTCCCGAGTGCGCCACGGGGCCGGCCCCCAAAGAGGTGATTCTTTAAATAGCTCCTAATTTATATAGATCATAAAATTACCATGTGTGCATTTCATTTGATCCAGCAATTCTAGAAATTTATACCAAGAAAATAATCAGAAGTGCACATAATGATGCACTTCTTAATTGATGTTTTGGCTGCAAACATCAATTAAGGCATCCCTTTTACATTACAAAAAAAATTAAAATGCAGGAACATTCTGAATGAAAAACAATAATGGAATATTTAAATAAATTGCCACATATCCACATAATATAATATTACTCAGACATTTAAAAAGTTGTAAAGGAAGTTTACAACTTTTCTCTTAAGGGCACAGAAAAATGTTTGAAATACATTTTAATAAATGGAAAAAAAGGTGACAGAATTACATGCAATTTTGTTCTCAATTTTATAACATCCATACACATACATACACATATACACAGGCATATATACACTATATATAAATATACACACATACTCAGAGAAAAATAACCTGGGAAGATAACGCTGTTGTTCCCTCTAGACGGAGGTATTTAAGACGATTTCTCTTTTCTTCTTTGTACTTTTCTGTATTTTCCAATTATCTTTTGAAATCTTTTGTAATCAGGAAAAAATATTAAAATAAAGGGAAATTGGCCATGAAATAGGCCACGACGTGGGAAGAAGCCTCTGGGGATGACAAGTATGCCATGGAACATTTATTCCTTCAGTACTTAATAGGGATCTTTTGTTTGAACCTGGAGGTAATCAGTCCTTCCATCTCTTGCAGAGAGATGCTGAGCGCTCACTTTCCCTGTCCTCGGCCCACACGCTACTATGTGCACACGCGCACACACGCACACACACACACACACACACACACACACACGCTAGGCTACAAATGCCTTGAGGGAAACACTGTGTCTCACCCATCTTGCTATATTACCTCCACTGCCAGTAGGTGCCTAAAACTTTTTGCTGCAACACAAACACACACACTAGGCTACAAATGCCTTGAGGGAAACACTATGTCTCACCCATCTTGCTATATTACCTCCACTGCCAGTAGGTGCCTAAAACTTTTTGCTGCATTAAATTGATCTGTATATTTTTAAATTAGTTCTTTGAATGTCTACTAGAAAGCACAGCCCTGTAACTGTAGTTGTATATTTTATGACCCACTCTTCCCCCACCTGCCTCTACCCTCATTTTTTTGCACCACAAATCCTTTTATTCATTTTAATAGCTTTCAGGAAATAGCATTGTATTTTATGGGACAGTCATGATGAGATCTCTAAGATGTTTCAACCTAAGATTCCAAGATTTGAATTAATCTGGGAAAAGTTTGGGAAATCACTATTTATTTCTTCTGTGGTTCCCATTTAACTTTTCTGGGCAAAATATTCTCTGCTCTTTAAAAACTGTATTCACTGCTAAATGAGGGCAAGAATTTCATTTTCCTAGGTCACCTAGTCCAATTCAATATTCTTTGTTGCTATGCTCAATTATAAAATGAAAAATTGGAAGAAAACCCAATTTTATTACATAGTATATTCACCTGAGCCAGGTTATAAAATATTATTCACCATGTAATTCTAATCATGTTTTCAAGCTGTTTTAAAATAGCACAATACCTAATTTTATTAGTAGAACATATTATCTGGATTATTTCTTTCTTGAAATGTAAATGGATTTAGTAGCTAAGACTTCTCAAAAGGTAAATATTACATTTAACATCATGCTATGGGAGGAGGAAAACGCAGTCTCTTTGATGTAGAGCCACATATTTTAGACATCCCATATAGGGTCAGTTGAGGACTTCAAGAGAGATAACATGCATGTGCACCCTCCTGCCCCAACACACACAACACACTTACTCACCTTTAGGTAGAAGGAGATTCTTTCCAAAAACAAGTATTAAGTCACCTAATGCAAACTTGAAAATGTTTAATCTATAATTTTCATTAATTACCGTCTCCAATACAGAGTGCTGCTGGGAAATTAAACCATAGAAGAAAAGCTTTTTTTTTTTTTTTTTGCCTTGTATTTAACAAGCAAGAAAAGAAATGGAATAATAAGAGATACAGGGAGCTAAGGAAAAGCTCCCTGTTCGTAATATATTAAAGGCATCATTTTAAATGTGCTGCTTTGTTCTTCGTGGGCAGCCCTTCCCCAGCACACAGAATAAGCACAGCCTACGCTCACAAATGTCCTTCGGCTTGCACCAACATCCTCCATGTATCTAGGCCTGCTTTTCCAAAGCCTTTCTTTTGAAATAGCTAAATTCATTAGGGATTTGGGGAGGAAATCATGTCATATTGAGACAATTAAATTTTGAATATCTAAAAATAAAATGAAGTAACGATAAATGTGTTGGCAATGGAAGAAGGGTTATTTGGAGTATGAGTTTTCAAAGGTTCTGTCTGAAAGTTATAAAGTCTAATTATAACTCATTTCCACCCAGGATAATCCCATCTTTTCCCCTGCATGTCATTTGCACTCTAAAACAGAAGTATTGTATAGATGGAATAAATCTGAATTATATGAATTAAAGGCATTATATAATTAATAGCACTTGAGAAATTATAAATATAGCCTAACCTTCTCCAAAACTACTCACGTCTTTCCCCAAATCCCTGTTACGATGCCCTTCTATGCGTACATCACTCGTGCATTCTTAGATGTGCAGCTTGCAACTTCTAAGCATCTCTGACTAGTTTTCCTCCTAGCCAAATCACTTAAAGCCATCTTTTCCTCTCCCTGAGGGGAAGGGAAGGGATACAAAGTTATAAAGTTACAGTTCGGTAGGAAGAATAAGTTCTGGTGCCCTAGGGGAACAATAGCTAATAATATTGCGTTGTATATTTCAAAATAGAAAAGAGGATCTTGAATGATATATCCACAGAGAAATGATAAATGTTTAGGTGGTAGATATGCTAACTATTCTGATTAGATTATTGCACAATATATGCATGTATTGAAACAACAAATTGTACCCCATAAACATGTACAATGAAAAAAAAATTTTTAATTTAAAAAAAGAAAAAAATGTTTTAAAAAAAATTTTTTTAACTTTTTACTGTGAAAAAATTTCATGTGTACACAATATATCCAGCCACAGCAATCAACAACTCATGGCCAATCTTATTTGTACCCTCAACCCACTTTCTGCCTTTCCCTGGGATTATTTCGAGTAAATCCCAGTATCATAGCATTCATCTGTATATGTTTCAGCATGTGTCTCTAAAAGATAAGAACTCTTTTATGAAAGACATAACTGCAGTATATATATAATCACATTTTTAAAATCAATAATAATTTTTTTTCTTTAAATTTTTATTTTGTCGATATACAATGTGGTTGATTATTATGGCCCATCACCG
>NW_007727232.1:252361-383158 GCF_000696425.1 Galeopterus variegatus
AGACCAGTTCCCGCTCACTGGCTGGGCGAGGTGCGGGCGCAACACCAAGGGTTGCGATCCTGTTGCCGGTCCTGGTCCGGTACGGGCGCGACACTGAGGGTTGCGATCCGTTGCCGGTCACGAAAAAAGACAAAAAGGAAAAAAAAGAAAGTAGCACAAAGAGGGGCTGGCCCAGTGGCGCACTGCTACAGTGCGCCGGCTGGGAGCGCGGCGACGCTCCCACCGAGGTTTCAGATCCCACATACAGACCAGTTCCCGCTCACTGGCTGAGCGAGGTGCGGGCGCAACACCAAGGGTTGCGATCCTGTTGCCGGTCCTGGTCCGGTACGGGCGCGACACTGAGGGTTGCGATCCGTTGCCGGTCACGAAAAAAGACAAAAAGGAAAAAAAAGAAAGTAGCACAAAGAGAGGAGAATCTGAAAGAGCCGGATTCAGATCACAGATTTATGGTGTAGGCAAATTAAATAGCCTTTCTGAACCTTATCTGCAAAATGGGGGTCCCAATAAGGACTTCATAGTGCTGCTGCCAGGATTCAATGAGATGACACCTGTAAAGACATCAGTACACTTCCTGGCATCTCATAAGTGCTCTCTCTGACCCACACTTAACCCTCTTTTCACCCTCGTTAAATTTTTAATCAAATATCATTATTTCTTCTGATCACAGACTTCAGGATTTAAGATATTCTTGTTTCCTGTAACTCTTTGGAAATTTCTTGAGCTGTGCTACCAGTCCCCACTAACATCATCTCATTTATATTCTACATGCAGATTATAACTCAATTCTGTCTGCTGGTTAAGACTCAAAGATGTCACTCTACTCCTGCTAGAAAGACTGTAAGAAACAAAGAAACACAATCATGGTTTCTGGGTTTTAAATGCTGTCTTCTTTTTCTTCTTTTCCAAAAGTCTGGTGAAGTGTGAACATTTCAAACTTGAATTCAGTACTTTTCCTAAGCAAAGCAATCAGTACATATCAATACCAATTTGCCATACCCTTGCACAATGTGATATTCAATACAAAAGTAGGTTACAAGAAGCAAAGAATCAGAAATTGTAATAAAACAGAGGGGTGGGGGGTTCTAATGGATTCAGTACCAAAATTGAGCTGTCCAAATCTACTGTTTAAACGTAGGCTTAATTTCTCCAGAACTGCTTGCTCAGCTTAACATAAATCCAGAGAGAGAAAAAAAATGTGCCATTTTCATGTGAAGAAATATGAACCGGAATTCAGAGATGCAGCAAGAAAAAAAATTTAGCTCTCATCTGTCTACATGAGTAAAATTATTTCACTAATGTTCATTCTGATTCATGGTTTCTACTTTGTGCCAGTGTTAGATGGAGTCCACAAAAACTGAAAGGTCTCTTTTGTAGCAGAAGCAAACAATTTGCTCTTCATATTAAGCTGAGGAATGGTGGCTGAGTTACTGGCAGCTCTAAAGATGGAAGGTTGCTGGGTTTGCAAGTTTGCCCCCTGAACACCAGTCCTCTGGGGTTGGGGTATAACAAATACATTCAGAAGCCTCTCCAAAGATAAGGGAACATTTCAAAAAGTTCATGGAAAGATTTATGTTACCTTTCAATTTTATTTTTTCATGAATTTTTGAACAAATACATTCAGAAGCCTCTCCAAAGATAAGGGAATATTTCAAAAAGTTCATGGAAAGATTTATGTTACCTTTCAATTTTATTTTTTCATGAATTTTTTGAAGTACCCTCATAGTATAAAGTGTGCAGATTCTTTTTGATGAGGCTATATATCACTTCACTTTAGATCTTTGAGTTCTTCTAAGTTCAGAGAATGCAAAGATGACCCAGTGAGATGAGGCATTCAAAAGGGATGCTGGACATTACCCTCACCACACCCTGACCTCCACTCCCCTACCTACATTCTAACCATAAAAAAGAAGGGGGAGGAAATCAAATACACTTCTAATTCCATCGCAGTCTCCCTTGAGCTGGGAATATATTTTCTTAGACTGAACAGGCTGCCTCAGACTGTGGACAAGTTTTCCCATCTGCCAGGGCCCAGGGAAAGGGATGGGGAGCTTATTTCCTCCTGGAGCAGCTATTTTCTTAGAATGTTCTATTGAAACATCCTTTGTTATGTGAGCCATAGACTGCTTATGATTTGAGTTACCAGTTTGGGTTTCATCCTACTTAGTTTCTTACTTTCATAAGTGTGTTTCTTCTCCATTACAGCTCTTCAAAGTCTTAATGTCTCCTCTTAGATTTATTTTGTTCTTTATTAAACAGAACACCTTCATTCCTTATGGTGAATCCATTCAGAAAACATCATACTTCTGCACAACTACAGAAATATGGCATTGATATCCCATATAACACCAAAGAAGTCTATCTGTAGGAGACAGACAGCCTTAATCCTTTCTCTCCTATGAATATTGGTTTCCAGTGCAGCTGGAATGTAGGCTCATTTGTAGATGTCCAACAAGAAAACAAATGCTAGAAATAGTTTCCAAAAGAATCAGCTATCACAGAGTTAAGCTTTATCACCATTGACAGAACTCCATAAAGGAAATTTCCTGTCCTTACTTGATATCCATGCCTCCAGTATATAAAACTACTCTTTAGGTCAGAAAAGTTAGTAGGTTAGTAATTATGAGCTGCATTTCTAAGTGGGGCCTGTAAAGGACTATAGCATAATGAGAAGGCCTGGATCTATCAAAGATGAACTTAAACCAAAGAAATATATATTCAATGCAACTGTTGTAAATTAATGATTTCCCATCAAAAATGATAAATTTTGTGGAGTGGCATCATAGATTCTGAAGCCAGATGTGCTGTGCATTCATGTGATAACAGAAGATGAATGTTTTCCACATTTATCATCCTGAATTTGGTTCTTTGTGAAATGTTGAATAATTTTTCCTTTTGCTCTTGAGTCTATCAAAGCCAAAATACATAATCCATTCTTTGAGTTACTATTCACTGAATATTTTTTCTTTGTTACAAATGCCCAGGCTTTTCTTTTCCTATTCCCCTAAGTCAAGACACTTTGTAGTCTGACCTAAGCTACAAAAGAGCCAAAATGGAGATTTCAGATACCTGCATATAGCTACTAAAAAAGCAATGAGGGGGTGTGCTTCTTGAAAACAATTTGGTGCATTAATTTTCCACAAAGTTCTCATCAGATGTCATCAAATTCAACACACTGTGCAGATGGGACAGACTGACTATTGAAACAATTACTATTGTGAGTCATTTCCTCAATCTGCTTTTGTTTTAGCCAATATGTCAAGTGCTGACAGACACTGTTAAATTTCACAAGCTCTACCGTCTTCTTGGAAACTGCGTAGTACAATTGACACAGCTCAGCTTGATAAATCTGGCAAACTAATGGTGGGGCCTCTTTCTTTCTACTTTTCAATGCCAAAATCCAAAGATATTATGCAGAACCTATTCAACAGGAAGACACAAAGTCCGTTTTATTCAATCTGAATACTCCCACTTGATCACCTGCTGGCTTTTAGTTTCCCAATCCCTTTGAATTGAGGCTGAAATGAACAAGGCAAAAATTTCATTTATTCAGTCTCAGAAAAAGTTCACCATGGAGTCTGAGTTTTCCTGAAGTTTGCCACTTGCTCAGTTGGTCTGAAAGTTTACTACTTTACATGACCTAATTTACCACTTACCACTTTAGATGACTTTTAGATGATAAAGAGCCACTTGCCCTAATCTAATTAAAACATTATCTAATCTTGGATGCATGACTTTACCATTTATGTGCACCATGTCGTTTGCATGTCTAAGAAAGAAGGAACAAAATCATAGTTGTTGTTCCATGCTTGTTCCAATCAGGACAAAATATTGGTAGGCAGCTTCTCCAGCACAAGCTTTCAACTCACTAACCATTCCTGTATCACTTCATTTTTATGGCACACAGCTCACTACCTTCTAGAATTCATCTCTGATTGACTCTGGAGGAAAGTACAGTAAGTCCTTAGGAACTAGGGTAAGCCAGGAGCCAGGCCAAGACCCACTGACCAAGGCCAGGCAGAGGGTAGAAGATCTGAGCCAGTGCAGCAGCCAGCTCCAGGCACATGAGGGGAGTGACCATTCCTGACATCCAAAGGCAACAACTGGCCTGAGATTGGACTGAACACAGCAGTTTGTATTCAGGAAGAAACCAGCAGTTGGACATCCTGGAACCCATCAAAAGGTCTGTCCAAATTTGGCAGGACTTCAGCCAACATTTTTGTGAGCACACAACCACACTAACTGGTCTCACTTGAAATTCATGACCACCAACCCTATATGGGCTCTTAATGTTCCTGGCAATCATACTACATTTCCCTAGACTGTTTACTCTCCCACTTTCATAGGTGATTTTTCACAACTCCCCTGTTCTCAAACCCCTCCCACACTGCCTTTTCCATCCACTCTGAAGACCTTGCTTCTCCCTCACTTAAAAATTCTATAAGCAACCAGAAGAGAACCTACAAGGATTTCTACCACTGTCTCTACCTATCTACCAACAGCTGTACTCATCTAGTCTGGTTTTCCACCTATAAACATAATTTACACCTGTCTAATGTTAATCCTTTCACCTGAGCACTTTTTAGATCTTCTGCCTTCTCAAGGTAAAAATGGACTGAATTTTCGTGTCCACCCAAAATTCATATGTTGAAATCTTAACCCCCAATATGATGATAATAGCAGATGGGGCCTTTTGGAAGTAATTAGGTCATGAAGAAAAGCCCTCATTAATGAGATTAGTGCTCATGTAAAAGAAATCCCAGAGATCTCTCTCACACTCTTGACACCAGCTAAGGACAAAAGAATATCCGCAGCCCAGTAGAGGGCCCTCAGCAGAATCCAACCAAGTTGACACCCTAATCTCTAACTTCCAGCATCCAGAACTAAGAGAAATAAAGTTCTGTTGTTTATAAACCACCCAATCTATGGGATTTTGTTATAATAGCATGAACTGACTCAAAAACAAGGACATGGATCCGTTAATTCACCTACCTTCTTCTGTATCACCAAACTCCCCTTTCCACTGGGTCTTTCCAGTCTTCATACAAACGTGATCTTAATTTTCCCATCTTAGAAGAAAATTATATATATGTATATACACATATATACATATATAGAAGGGTACTTCAAAAAGTTCATGGAAAAATATAATTGAAAGATAATACAAACCCTTCTACAAACTTTTTCAAGTACACACACACACACACACACACACACACACACACATACACATGCTTACCTTTTAGAGACTAAAGGATCCTTAGAGATCATCTAGGCTAGTTGTTCTCAAACCTGAGTGAACATTAGAATCTCCTGGGAAGCTTTAACAAAAATGCCAATGCCAGGGCTCCTGCAACTCCAGAGATTCTGATTCAGTTGGTCTGGGGTATGACCTGGTCATCAGTATTTTGTGCATTTCACATGATTCTGATACACGTCCAAGGTTGAGAAACATAATCTAGGCTACATTTCTTATTAAATGAGGTAAGGAAAATCCAAAGAAGTGAAGCAGCTCACCCAAGCCTTGACAAATTTTCAGTGTCACAGCCAAGACAAAAATCCAGCACAACGGATTCCTAGTCCAGAGCTCTTTTGACAACATCAGGCAATGTGTCACACACACACATACAAATGTAATCACTGGCAAAGACTGTGAACAGCACCATAAGTAATGAACTTGCTAATTGTTCACCTCCACTGAGGATATTGGCCTTTTCACCTTCAGTCACGATAGGAGAGCTTAAAACCAGGATGCTGAGAAGGCGAGTGTTACAGGGAACATGAAGTAACCCTTGCCATGGTATCCACAGCAGATGTTTCAGCAGTTTCAGGATGGTGAGGGACCCAGGGAGGGTGCCGAGGAGCAGCATGAGGTAAGGTGTGATAAATGAAGCTGTCTTTTTCCCATTACAGGAACATAGCAAATTTCAAGAAACAAATCAGAAACCTGGAATGATTAATTGGGTGGTCTACAATGAATCCTGTTGTGTTTGTCTTCGAATCCCTTTGCTCTGCAGATCAGACACACCAGGTGCAGAGAAACACCTGGCTATGATGAACCCTCTGAATTTCACAGTAGCCCAGTCCTAAAAGGGTGAACCGTGGTTTTACTTACAGGTGAACTGCAGGAAGGAAATCAAAGGTGATGAGAAACCTGATACGATGGAATAAGAACAAAAGCCTTCCTGTAGCATCAAGCCGAGCTGCTGTCACACCTCTGGCTTTGTTTCCTCTTTTTCCAGACCTATTTGGCATCATGGAGAAACAAAATGCTTTAAGGAAGTCATAACTTCAATCTTATGTATGCGTGCTCCTCCACTGATTTAGGTGACCTACAATCTCCTCAAGGAGATTCGGCCAAGCCTTTGTGGTGATTAGCATAGAAGTTGAGATCATGGGTTCCCGGGTCAAAATCCCATGTTTTCCACCTACTATCCGTGTGACATTGGGCAAGTTAACTGAAGTTTCTGTGCTTCTCCATTTATCCCACTTATAAGACTAATAATACCCACCTCAGAATTATTGTGAAGATTAAATGAGATATGGGTATAAGGTACCTGAAGCGATCAAATGGTAGCTGTTGTTGTTAAGCAAGATGGCAAGGAAGATCTGTTATTTTTCTTTAAAGGGTTACAAGCACTTTCACAATACTGTTTGCAAACAACTGAATATGTCAATTACACATAGCTGTTGACCCTTATTTAAAACTGATGAATTACACTAATATTTAGTTAGCTAATTTTGTTGAACTGTAGAAGCAACATGGCTTGGTAGAAAGACCTAGATTCAAATCCCTGCTCTATTGTTTTACTAATTGCAAGCCTTGAAAACGTTATTTATTCTCTCTATGCCCCATCTATTTTTAAAAAGCAGAAAGAAAAATACCTCATTTTCAGGGTTATTGTGAGAATTAAATAATATAATGCAAATGCCCACTATATATAATAGGTGTCTACAATAAAGGATAATTGACATTACTGTATATATACTTTAAGGTAATGAAACTGCTTTCCATTTTTAATGTCCTCTAATTGTTTTCACTAATTCAGAGCAGTATTTCTCTAAATTAGTTTGAATTTGTTATGTTTTGTCATATTGTTTAATTCCAAGTAAAGCAAGAAGACAAGCGACCATCTCAGGATGGCTTTTTGGAACAGTGTCATCTAAAACAGATTAACGTAGATACAATTCTTTTTAAAATATCCAGGGGGAGAAAATCTACAACCTCTCTTAGTCACACCTCAAACACTTAGAGGAAAGAAGCTTTTTACATTTATCTTCTCCAAGTGTAAACAATAGGGTTTAGATTAATTTAAATCAAGGCAGAAAAAAAAGAAAAGGACACAGATTTACGTAAAACAGAGAATATATATGTCAAGTGCTTCCAAATATATGATGAGTAAATTGCTACATTAAATAGCTCTGGTTTGTTTGATTTCTAAAAAGTCAAGAAAGTTAAATTAGGTTGATTTATTTCCCGAAGCGGTCATTTGGATTATTTTACCAGCAATGGACGTTAGTACTTCTGAAAGCAAAAGACTCGAAATACTACATAAAGACATTTCTATGGTCTGCCATGCGTATTTCTAAAATTCTCTAAATCTGATAGTGCCTTAGGCTGGGTTCCCTGGAAGGAGACACCGAGGCTAAGATTTATGTGCAAGTGACTTATTAAGGAAATACTCCCAGGGAAAAAAAAAAAAAAAACCCGGTAAGGGACAAAGGAAGCAGAACAGGCAAGGCGAAGCAGGCAAGCCAGGCTTGTCCCGTGGAGGGGAGCTTTGGCCTGGTCCTGCAGAAGAACTCGGTTGGGGGGCGGGGGGGGCGGGGCGGTTAATTACACCTCAGAGTGGCCCCAGCTTGAAGTAAGGCAGCTGGAGCTTTCCTACAGCTACACCGGGCGGTCACTGGCCGGGCCCCCGTGGGAGAGGAGTCATAACCCCCCAGGCACTTCCCGCGCTCTAGAGCAAGCCTCTCTCCCGCAAGGGTCACAGGTGCTGGCCGTCAGAATGAAAGCACGTGGACGCTGGGGAAAGCACACTGAAACAGGAAAAGGCAACTGTTTTATGGAGCAGGGAGAGGATGAGAGAAAAATGCAGAAGCTGTTAGCTTTTCTCTCAACCATTCCAAAGTAATTTGTTTCTCTCATTATGCCCCAGTTTTTCGAACATGCGTGTTATGAGCACAAAACATAGAAACAATTGAGATATACATTATCCCCTATAAATAAGTGTTGTCATCAGTCCAACCGAGATTAAGATAAATTAAGCAAGAAGCAAGCTAGTGTGTTCACATTCAAACCATTTTATATTATACACATGGTTAATTCAAAGCGTGCTTATAGGCAGCTTAATATGGAGAAATGCTATTATTTAGTTATGATTCTGAGACAACAAAAATTTACAAGTGTAATAGTGATTCTTTGTATTAGTCGCCTACACACACGCTTTTAATAAGCAACTATATGGTTTTTGTAAATCTCTTTTCCTATGTTATTTTGTTTTGATGCTATTTAATAAAGTGTTCTTTTGTGCCCGTTGAAAACTAAAAGGAACAAAAATGATTCGTTTTTATTTTGCTTGATAATATTGTCAGGCCACGACAGACTGGAAATGTTAACAAACTTGGTCGACCCCACTGCTAGCTTGAGAAGCGCGGCTCTACCCGGGTCTTGCCTCCCCGATGCCTGCCTTTGGGCGAGCTCAGCCTCGGAGGCAGAAGCCGAGCAGAGAGGAAAGGGGAAGGAAGAGGCCACTCGTGTTAATAATAATAATGATCCCATCATAATTCCAATTCTGTCTGAAACACGCTAACACGCGATGCCAGGTACGACACGAAGTCAGCTCCATAAATGATGAAACCCAAGGCAAGACTGCATTTGCACCGCAAGGGTTGGAACAAGCTTTTTCTTCCAGACTGAAGCTAAAGCAAAGATTGAAAAGGAGGGGTGCCATCTGGTGGACAGATCCGCCAATACCACGTCCCCCTGTGCCTTCATGCGCCCCACCCCCAAAGCAAGCCTTTCCCCCCTCGCCGCCTCAGGATTTCTCAGAACTCCACCACTCTTTCTTTCAAAAACAGCACTCAAGAATAACAAAAACACCCCTGCCTGCCCCATTTTCCTTCCCAGCAGAGCTGCATGCGGTGAGATGGGTTTAAGTCGGCCTCTTTAATCATGGGACATAAAGATTCCACCTGCTTGTGGCTGGTGGGAGCCCCTCTGTGCAGCAGGGCCCTTTTGTCCCCTCTGCCCAGCTGTTTTTCTCCATCTTTCACCTCTTACAGAAAGCCAGGGAAGCAGGAAGAAGCCTGGGGGCCAGCCCAGGATTAGCTTCACTGTGTGCAGCTAATAGATGGTGGGCACAGAGGAGGGCTTTTAAGGCAAGTGCTGCCACAAACACGACTGTTTTCAGGAAATTATGGTTGTGAGGAATTTAGGAAGTCATCTGTCACTTCTTTTCAAGCAGCAGCACACAAAGCAGGCTAGATATAAGAATAGCAACCCCATTTTCACTGGCTGTTTCCCAACCATTCCTGGAGACTTAATTCAATGTTTGATAACCACGCATATCCAGAAATATGTTCTTAGATTGAACATACGTCTCAACCTCTGCTTTCTGTCCTCAGTGGAAATAAAGAGAAAAATATATCAGGAGAGACAATCTCTTTTTCGGGTTTGAATGATACATTCATTTACTTTTTCCTGGATTTCTAATTTTTCTAATATTTTAGTCACAATTTAAGGCCATTGACAGAGCACCCTTGTAAGACTCTGGGTTGCAAATGACAGAAATACAACTCAAATACCCTGAGAATAGGGTTAAATAAAGAAAAGGAACTGGATTTACTCATAATTTGAATTCTATGTAGGCTTCAGGCACAGCTGAATCCAGAGGCTTAAACAATGCCACTGGGTATCTTTTCTTCTCTGTCTCTTACCTTCTATATGTGGCTTTATTTTGAAGATGGGCTATCTCCATAGGGCAGGGGTATGATGATCAGCTGTCACTACGTCTCCACCCCAGCACCTTGACCTCAAAAAAGCATAGAGTCTTCTGTGGTCACTCAAGCAGAGTAGTCTCAGGGAAAACTACTCTGATTGGCTCCACTGTGTTACATGTCAGCTCCCGGCATCACAGAAGATTGTCACCAGAGAACCACACACGGTGGAGGAGGGGTAATTCAGGAAGGAAGGGGTGCTGGCCTATAAACTGGAGAAGAAACTGAACCCTCTCTACTATGTGCTTGGATTGGTCTAAATGTAAGAAAATCTACCTTCTGTCCCTGTATTTTGGGCCCCAATCTCTACACCAAGGGACCAGGTCTGGCTTTTAACAGTCATGTCAATGCAAGGTCACACTGGTAGCCCCAGTGAACTGCTGATCACCAGGGGGCCAGCCAGGTAAGCATAAATTAAGCACCAACATGGTAAACATAAATCAAGAAGACTGTGCCTGAATTTTCTGCATCCTGGGAAAAAGCAGGGATTAGATAAACCAAAGCGTCACAGCTGGTGCCTCTAGGAGCTGCTAGTGCAGGGTATAAGCCAAAAAAAAGGCAGATAATCTCTGACTGATTCTTTATCACACACTCCATGATTCACCTTGTATATAGCAGAGATGAAAGAAAAAAGAAAGTTTTCATATTTTATGGGGAAAACATAAGTAATGTAATAACAATGATAAGACCCTAGAATAAATTTGTTTTCTAGGTTCTAGCCCTAGATCTGCTCTCACCTTGCTATATACCTTTAAGCAAATAATTTAGCCTTTCTAGTTAAAAAGAAAAGGTAAAGGAAAAAAAGCAACATCAGTGGGCAAAATTTTTTCTATATCAGGATTCTAAAAGGGGAGTTTTTTCTGTTGTCCTTATATTGTAAATAAGATCCAAAGCTCAGTACCAAAAAGAGCCAGCATTTCACATGCTACTGAAGGTGTTCAGCTGTAGGGACCAAATATCCCTCAAGGGCTGTCTGTGAGGCTCCTGGACAGACCTGACCCTGCCATCAGCCACCAGCCTCCATTCTAAGGGGACCGCTGGGGAAGGCAAGGCAAACCTTTGGGTACGTATGGGCTTGTGTTGAGAGTAATGACAGGAGGGAAGCACCCAAAGCTGTTTTCAAAGACTGGGGGCAGCCCCACCCGACCCACCACATTCTCTGTCCCCTCAGAGGGTGCAAAAGATCAGTTTCTTTATTTCCACGTGAAGGAGTCCAGGGGTTGGTGGAGGTTGTGGCCAAAGCCTTGGGTCTTGCCTGAGTAGCACTGGACCAAGTGTGTGTGTAGCCGAACACATAAAGAATTGCTATTAAACTCCTAATTGTTCTTACAACAGTTAACTAGGCAAATTATGAGTGAAATAAAGTCCTCTCATAATAAGCTGCCTGTAGGCACACTTTGAATAAATCCTGTATATCGATTTTTTAAAAATCTGACAAGGGCCTATAGCAAGTACAGCCCAAAAGGACATTGGCAGCCCCCCAGAGGGGCTCTGCAGTGATGGCAGAGTCCAGCATGAGGCTGAAAACCTCCTCAAAGAAATTCCTAAATCCCCCCAATGATCACATCACAGCAGAAGCCACCAGCATCAGAGGGAACTCAATGGAACCACCCAAACTAGGGTCCCAGGGGCAGGATCCCTTCCACTGGCATCTCAGCAGTCACATGAAGGGACCCCTACCTCCCCATCCCTCCATCCCTCCTCTCTGTCCCAGAGCAGGTGAGCCAGCACCACAAAGCTAAGCCAGGCCTCCCCCGCCTCCTGTCCAAGCAGCCATCATCAGAGCTGGCCTGAGCTGAGTGCAGGAGGAAACTAGTTTGGAACTGAGATCCACGAACAGGGCTGGAAGCTGTGGCACAGCAGCAGAGGAGCCAGAGGGATGGAGGTGGTGGAGGTGCCTGGAGCAGGTTCTGTTCAGACCCACAGAGCAGCGAGGCTAGACTGCAGCCCAGGTAAAGGAACAAAACTCTGACTGCAATCACATGTGGAACCTGCAGTGTGGCATCTGTTCCGGCCAGTGGTGCTCCTCTTCATGTATGAAGACTAATCCTCCGCCTAGCCTGCCAGGGTCTGATCCTGGCTAGCTGTGTGTTCTTGAGCAAGTTTTCCAACCTCTCTGAGCGTCAGGTACCTCATGGTAAAACGGAGATTATGATGGTATCAAATTCAGAAGACTGTTGTGAGAATTAAGTCAAACTGGGGCCGGCCCAGTGGCGCACTGGAGAGTGAGCCGCTTGGGAGTGTGGCGGCGCTCCCGCCGAGGGTTTGGATCCCATGTGGAGACTGGTTCCCGCTCACTGGCTGAGCGCAGTGCGGACGCAACACCAAGGGTTGCGACCCCGTTGCCAGTCCCCGGTACGGGCGCAACACTGAGGGTTGCAATCCCGTTACCGGTCAGTAAAAAAGACAAAAAGGGAAAAAAAAATTAAGTCAAACTGCTTAAATCATGCCTAGTACACAGGAATGCTGTGCTACTACTGACTATTAGCATTATTATCTATTACCCAGCATGGTTGCCCTCATAACTAAGAGCAGGTAATGGTTTCTAGAGTGGATCTAGAAAATGATGGCAAACTTCTCAAATAAACAGAATACTGATAGTCTCTGCAGCAAAAGAAACTCAGATCACTAAAGGGTTGAATTATTTTGCTATACTCTGACTACATCAAATGCATTCTTTGGTCTGATCTATTCATAGCTAAATTACTGAAACTTTAAAGTTAGAAAATTTTTTGAAATATTTCAGTATTTTATAGGACAGGAAATAATGCAGAATCTGTATTATCTAGTTCTTATCTAATAAAAAAATAGGAATATCTATTCCTTTAACATAAAAGAAAGTGAACAGAACTGAATCAAAAGGACCCACTCTTCCCGCACCATACACCACTCACCACGAAACAGCCAGAATGATCCTTTAAAACAGTAAATTAGATCCTATCATCCCTATTCTTGAAACTCCCCAAGGGCTTCTTCCCGTCACACACAGAGTGAAAGTCATGCTCCGTCCCATGACCTGCAAGGCTTCCCACACGTCGCCCTGGACTCTCCAGAAGTCTTTGTCCCCTTCCCCTCTCTTTGGGCTTCCGACCACTCTGGCCTTATTCCTGAAACATGCCAAGCTGTTTTTCTCCTCATGGTCTCATCCACGTTGTTCTCTCCGCCCGAACACTTCTCTCCACGGACTACTCCTAAACCTCATTCAGGACACTACTCAGACGCCACCTCCTTACAGAGGCCGCCAGGATCGTCCACCTCCCACCGCCACCGCACCCCCTCCTCTGACTTTGCTTTTATAGTTCTTATCAACGACTCAATTAATGTGTTTGTTTAAAGCTGCTCCACTAGTCTGTAAATCTCTGATGCCTAGAAAAATATCCGGCACACTGAAGGGAGTGAAGAATCTTTATGGAGCTTCGGAAGGAATGTAGGAAGGGAAGGAAAGAGAATTCACTTTCCTCCAGGACAACTCATTCATGTCATCTCTCAACTAAAAACTGCCCCCTAGTTTTTCATGCATTGTTCCCAGTGCTATCTTCTGGAGCAAAACACAGGATATATACTCTCATTTGACATGATAAATGTCATGATCCTCATTTGCTGAATAAATGGATGGATGGGTGGATGGATGGATTTTGGTCTCAAGCTGTGATCTGTCAGAGTCCTTAGACACTGGTCAGTTATTTTTGTTTAAAATAAATAAGTACTCAGAAACAACTACAACTCTTTTCATTCTTTTGCTCCTCATCTGTCATCTCTTTATGTCATCATTTATTAATTAAAAGACGTAGGTTTCAGGTGATCACTGAATATCTTCTTGGCTAGAAAGCTCCTATGAATATCAGACCTTGGGAAAACACCTGAATATTTTCCAGTTATAGAAAACTCTTACCATGATGCCCTCTCCCAACAAGTCTATAATATATTTTACTTCTATCAAACGAGCTTTCTAATTTCATCTTCCAAGTAATAAAATTGCCTTTCTTCTGCACAGTATCCAGCCATTGTTCCTAGCAATTCCGGCAAACAGTGCTTGCTCCAACCCCTTTCTCCTGTCAGGTGTCATATTTGACCCTCCCCCTCCCTGCCAACCTCCCACTCCTTCTGCACAGCCCCCACGTTCTGGCCCTTTCCTTGCCTCAGCTGTCATTTTTCTTCACAGGTACATCATCAGTGCCAAGTCCTCCTGTCCTCCCACAGGTTTCACCCCATTCAGAGGTTACACCAGCAGCATTGCAAGTGATCAGAGCTCCTCAGCTCAACTCCATCCATCAAAAGCCCATCCACATTCCAGATCTATGCAATGATTTGCAGTCGTTTTGGTTTTACAGAAAAACTAACCACGTAGACATTTGTAAGGTGAGGTGAAAACAGAAAGAAAAATGGTCACAGACTTGGTCCTGAAGTCTAATCAAGAATGCTAAGGAACTCCAGCCAGAAAGGATTTCTCCTGGCCCAGTGACTTTCTAGATGGAGGGTGCTGCCCAAGGTTGACACTCTTTACCCAAGAGACAGTCAGTAGTGGCTCAGAGCTCAGAACTAAACTTGAACTATGGTTCCTGTACTATCCTCCCAGTGGAGCCCAAGTATCTCCTTTTATACACACACCCATAGTACACCCACACACACACACACACACACACACACACTTTGTTCACTTTCTAGATCCTCTAGCACTTAGCATAGTATGTTCCCCATCAGAATAACAGTTAACATTTATCATCTACCAGCCCCTGTGCTAAGCATTTTATAAAAAGTATCCTATTTAACCCTTCCAACCCTACTATCATTACCCTTATTTTAGACACAAAGAAGCTTTCACATTTATCTCTCTCATATATCTCTTATTTAACCAGCATCTATAAAGCAGTTGCTAAACTGTCCACATGTTTTAAACAAGGAAACTGAAGACCAAAGTAATTAAATAACTTGAACAATCACACCACCCATCTGGTAAGTGTTACAGGATGGATTCGAAACCAGGACTCTCTCACTCTGCAATCTACACATTCTCTTTCACAAGCTTCCTGCTTCCCAAATGTAGCCTGCCATAAAAGATTTTAAAAAAACATACAACTTAATGACCAAAAATATATTTTAAAGAAAAGAGAAGTAGATGTACCAGATAGCGGGGATGAGATAGTGGCTACAATTGAGCATTAATTTAACTGTGAGCATCTGCAAGGCAGCTGGAGCAAAAATGATCAGTACTGGCCTGGTCCTGTGAGTGAGTCGGCGTTCAGCAGCTACATTGCAGGGTTCACTTTCTGCATCTGGCAGATTCCATTTTTAAATACCTAAGAATAAATGTGCAACGGCCTGTCATGATGTGTTAGAAAGGATGTGTTCACTTTAAGTACATGTACCCGTGTAGAGTCCCCAGAACTAATACACACATAGAATACAGGGGTGATTTACAAGAACTCACACTTATCACAGGATGATTCCCCCCCCCCAGAGCGTGCAAAGGGTGGGACAGTGGAGAGAGAAAGAGGCCACAAAGGAAGGAACCAAAGGAAAAGAGTGAACACTGGCTAAAGATGCCATCTCATCATGTTTTCTCAATAGCCCTGTGAAACAAGTGTTAAAAGTCACCATTTGACACTTGGGAATGTCAAAGGCCACATAATAACTGAAAGAATATGATTTGCCTAATAATACCTAGAGGAATACAATTTGAGCCTAGATCTGTCACCCCATTTCATAGGAATCAGAAGACGGGCCAGTTTTACCTCTTGTTAGCTGTGTGACTGACTGAGGCAAGTCACAAAAGCTCTCTTCTACCTGAGTCATCATCTGGTTAAAGGACTCGGGGGGTGGGTCAGAGAGCAAAAATGAAAGAATAGGTAGAAAACCTCTTTGAAAAAATTTGAACATTTCATAAACTTTAGCCTCGTTATTTCCTACTCGTCTTTTACAGTTTAGCTCAGTCATTTCCTCAGGGAAGGCCTCTCTAACCTTCTTGATGAGATTCAATCCCCATAGCACACCTTCTCCTTTGTACCTTAGAGTCCCAATTTTACACTGATGTGCTTATGGGATGACTGTTTGCCTCTCCAGCTCTATGAGGGCAGAAATCTACCTGATTTCACTCAGCAAAATTGTAACTCCAGTGTTCAGAACAGTGTTTGCACTTCGTAGGTATGCAATAAATATCTGTGGATTAAATGCATCAGTATATGTGTATTAGTATTAAATTATATTCTTTTGTAATCAGAAAGTATATACAATTATAAATTATAAAATTTACAATTGTAAAAAGAAAAATTAACACCCTGTTTATTTACCCAGAAGCCACACTTTCTAGTTATCCTAACCATCTAGATCTTAAAAGTGAAAAGAAAAAAAATCTCTTTGGTGTGGAAAATGACTATCATAAAGTCCACACACTCGACTCTTTAGGAGAGGTGGATCCACCCTTGAGCCATCATTCTGACAGTCAGGCGTAAAATAAAGCAGGGGATGACAGCAGCTGGGGCACCTGACAGCTGCCAAAGTGACAGCGACAGCAGCAGGAGGAGGCGCACTGAAAGCGCAGGCTGGCTCTCCAGCATGCAAGTCCAAAGGCAAGTCACCTGGGGCCACCAGCCCGAGCAACTCCAGCATCCCCAGGAACACCTTCTCACCACTTAGCACAATGGCTGATGCTGTAGGAAGGACACCGAGTCTTCAACAAAGAGAAAATAATGTCTGAGACACTCAGTATATAAACCAAGAGACACAGCCAGAGATCCCAGCAATATCTGTCTACTAAAGTAAAAGACAAAAACCGTTTCAGCGGTAAGTAAAAATCCCTGAACTGGAAAAGATATTTGTCACCCATGACTGTTTTGCATACTGAGGTGTTAGTGATTCGTGCTTTTATCAGGTTTAGGTTTGGACCAATTATTTGTATTTAAACTTCCTTTCTCAGAGGTCTTCACACTTTCTGCTAAGGTCTTATAAGTGATTCCCAAAACAAACTGCAGAGCACCACAATATTTCCTTATATAAGTAACCTAAGTAAGAGATGATTCAGTCCCTATCTCTCCTTCCAGGTGAGAGAACATGGAATCTAATGCTAACTTACAATGCAGGTGGCAGAGGGGAAGGTAGGGGACAGAGGAAAGAAGCAAGGTAATGAAGATGAAACTATAATCATTTGCAGATTCAAATAAAGAAAATTTCCTGTAGAGGGGAGAAAAGATTTCTTTTCTCACCCATTGCTAGGTTCATGGCATGAGATCTCTTTAACAAAAAACAGATTAACAAGAGAAAAGTATACAGACTTTATATAAGTTTTACGTGACATAAGAGCCTTCAGACATGAAGACCCAGGGAAACGGAGAAACCTGTGTATTTTTATACTCAGATTGATTTAGAAGAAGATAATTGTGGAGAAATATGATTAGAGGACAAAAGGGTATGATCTAATGGAAATAATCTGGGGGGAATTTATTGAGGCCTGTTTGTTCATATTCTTTTTGGTGTCTCTGTGTCTTCAAGGCTAAAAATGTTCCTTTCCTCTGGGTATAGGGAGGGCACCTCTGAAATGAAAGTCTTATGACCCGCTTTAGAAGAAAATTAGAGAATTCTCTTATGACCTGCTTCAGAAGAGAAGGGTGAGGAGAAGGTCAAAGAGAACTTCCTGCTTCTGCTGTTTTCACGGTGCCCTATTTTGGGGTGCACATTTTGGTGTCCTGAACCCCATTGCCTAAGTGGTACAAGAGCAAGAAAGTCTTGGGGAAAGCCAAGGTAGAAGAGAACTTTGCTGTCATGGTTAGAATTCATGCATATATCGAGCTTACTAGTTGTCTAATGTTAGGTAACTCACCTAACTACCCTGTGTCTGTTTCTATACCTGTAATATGGGGAAATGACGGTATCCACCTCATAGGGTTCTGAGGGGGATTGAACAGCTTATATCTGCAGAACAGTAGCTGGCACATAGGGAGAGCCACTTAAGTGCTAATTATTATTGTTAATAACAATATTATTATTAAGCACCTACACCATGTTGTGTAGGCATGGTAGCTAAAGCAGGAAAGAAGACAGACAAGAGAAGACAGATGACAAACAGACAAAAACAGTAGTTACAGTTTTAGATGAGGGGGAAGAGGAAATTAAAAGGTTGCTATGGTACAGAAAACGGTAGTGACAGGGCTACCTTAGTTAGAATGACAAGAAGAGCCTCTCTGAGGAGTTGAGTTAATTTTTAAGATGAGAAGTCAATTGGGGGGCCGGCCCGGTGGCGTGCTGCTACAGTGCGCCGTTTGGGAGCGCAGCGGCGCTCCCGCCGAGGGTTCGGATCCCACATACAGACCGGTTCCCGCTCACTGGCTGAGCGAGGTGCGGGCGCAACACTGAGGGTTGCGATCTGTTGCTGGATATGAAAAAAGGAGAAGTCAATTGGGCTAAAATCAAAGGGAACTTGTTTCAGGCATAAGAAACAGCAAGTACGAAGACTTGGCATGTTCTAAGAACTATTAGGAGACCTAATGTGACCACAGCTGAGTAAGCCAAAGGGAGAGAGAGTCCTAGAAGGGTGAAAAAGTAGGTCAAGGAGAATGGAATGATGATCTGAGGCTAAAGACTTTATCCCAATATCAGTGCACCCCAATTAAGCCACATGCCCTTAGAACACAATGGAGCTTCTGTCTCTCCCTCCGTTTTACATGTCTATGAAATTTGACAGCAATACCCATAATACAGGACCATACTCAGGAGTAATTATCATACTATTAACCTTCTCTCTGAGTTCCTTAAATAAATAATGTGCTCTCAAAGGTAAATACGTGAAATAGATGCTTATGACCGTTTTGTGAATATCATATTAAATCCTAATAAGGAGAGGAGGTTAGGGGAATGAACCGACGTTTATCCAGCCCATTCTATGTACCAAACACTGTTCTAAACACTTGACAGATACATTAAGTCATTTAATTCTCACAGAAGCTATATGAGGGAACTACCAGAATCTCCATTTTTCATAAAGGATATTGAGCTTAACATCAGAGATGTTAAGTAACTTGCCCAAGGTGACCCAGCTAATAAGGCAGAACTTAGATGTGAACTTAGATCTCTCTGCCTCCACCATTCATTCCAGCAACCGCTATTTATTCAATATAAAGCATTTCCCATCAGCCAGACTTCATTTATTAGCTCATGTCCACTTCCCTTTGACATTTGACATTTTACCTTCCTTGCGACCAGGAGCACAGCAGCTAAGAGCCAAGACACTGGCAGACCCAGCTGAGAAAGGCATTTATTTGTTGTAAATAGTAAAAGGCACCATGAAGAAGATATGTAAGAGCTACTCCACTTGAGACTTCTTTAACAATAAGTATTTTACCATCAAAAGAGAAGTCTGGAGCTCTTGAGCATCCTGCAAATAGAAAGCTAATTTGCTTTACCAATTTTTGTCCACTGTGCTTGAGCCTCAGGATAATTTGTGAGCCACTGTATCAGCCTCACTTATATTGTAGTCTTTTATCATATGGATGCTAGATATATTTCTTGCTGTCAAAACTAATCAAAGCATCTAAAGAAACCGAGGCAACCTTATTTACTTCCTCAGAGATCACAGCAAATGTCCTCCTGATATTTTTTTATATAAGTTGATTTTTTTTTTGGCTGCACATCAGGGCACTTAAATTAAGGACAATATATCTTCATTTCAAATGTTGGCTGATATCCCTTAAATGTTTGCTTTTTAAAAAATGAATTCAAGTCTAAAGCTGGCAATAATGGGCACTGTATTATTAACAATTTAAATCAAAGTTTAATGCTTTTGACATCACAAAGACACGGATCCCACATTATAATAACCTTTGGCAAATGAATAGTAAACGAAATGTAGGCTTCTGAGGCTGCTAATCCTAAAAGGTATGATACAGATGAGAGTAGTTAAATATAGAAATTATTGATATATGCTCTCATTTCAATATAAGAGAGGGTTAGAGGTTGTTTAATTTTAATGTCCCCAGAGGTTGACTTTGCTAGTAACATTTATAAAATATTGAAAGGCAAGAAATGGTACAGATGTGAATTCTGCAGTTGGTTTTTTCAGTTGCCCTTGAAAGCAGCTGCCATAAATCTTGGATGAAGCCAAATAAGGCTGATGATTTTGATCTTCAATTCATTCTTTTTCTATCCTTCAAAAGGTAAATGATCCTGATGGTATTAGAGCTAAGCAGAATGGCTTTCTTCTGTGATCTGCATAGCCAATGATGCCGCTGCCGTCATTAGCAAAGTGGAGGCAGGACCCTCATGTGGCTGTGCATGTGCACTCAGGCCTGAACGGCGTTCTGAGCAAGAAAGACGCTTAAACACTGAGCTCAGAAACCTTCCTCTTCCCTTCCCCTCTCTCTTTGCTTTTACTTCTCCCTTCGTCGCTCAGCAGAAAGCCAAAGTGTGAACTGAATAAATGAGAATCAAATTCAAAGCTCTATCGCCAATTCCTGGGTTGGCATTTGAAAAAGTCTCAGCAAAAGATTTTTTACAGTCTGTCTCCAAAAACAATACTACAAAAAGTTGCAGAAAAAGTAGGATTTAAGGCAATTCAAGCCATCCCTTACAGAAAATACTGGGGCCTTTTCCACTGAAACATGTAAATCGAATGAATCCTTTTCCATCCCTATGGTAAAACATAATGTCACTTTCTTAAGTCCCACTCAGTCATACATAAGACATTGTATCCTGTCATTAGGGATGGCAATAAATGTATCTGTGTGGGTCTGCAACTCTGCTTCAGACCACAATGCAAACCCAGTTAAAACAAGCACAAGGAGAATCATCTATCTTCATAAATTCAGTTGCAAAGAGAAATTCATCATGTTTACTGTCTTAAAGGAAGAAGCAAATCTTGTAATAAAATGTTCTCTGGTCCAGATTCTTTGTATTTATAGGGTCCTTTTCTTTCTGCCTTTCACAGAGCACAGCACATTCTAAACCACTGACTGTATCTTCATTTGCATAACATAATAAATAAGTTATGTGTCTTGGAATGAAGAACGTGCTTGGAGACGGTGAGGAAGGGATATCCCTTCCATGGTAAGTGACATCCTTGAAAAGCACCAGATATAAGAAACTGCAGAGCTGAACATTTTGAACCAAAAATAAAGAGACAAAGGGTCTTTGTGATGAAGATATGCCCCATATTTTCCTCCTTCCTCAATTCCTAAGTTACAGAGAATTGTTGTAGAAATACGTTCATTCATTCAACAGACATTTATTGAATAATGCTATGTGCCAGGCACTGCAAAAATACGAATACAAAAATAATGAAATGGTTCAGAAACAATTTTTTTTGTTTTACTTTGAAACATTTTGCTATTGCATGCACGCACACAGACATGCACTCTCACAATATGAAACTGATCACTTTTCTAAGAGAAATGACCCAAAATGGGCTTTTAGGCCCGTTGTGGTCTTTTTCTCCCTCCCTGGGCCAAAGAAAAGTGATGACAAACGTTGTAAGCCAATCTAGGAGGCAGGGAGGTTCAAGGGCTGAAAGAATGTCTCTGAGCCACAGTGGTCTGTGAGCACTTTTATGGCCCATTTGTCAGAAGCTTTGCAGCGTGTTCCTTAAATTGTGTAATTCCATCAATTTCTTCTAGTACCCTGGAAAATTTATATTATCTTAACTTTATTGCCTAGCTTTAAATGATTTTTCAGGAGGAGCGGTATTTTTAAACTCACTTTCTTTCATTTCTTTTTCTTTTAATGGTGTCACATTTTAAATGGAAAAAAGACTAAATTCTGGAAATTAGTGGAACAGTTCAAAGACTCTGGAGTCCAGTTGCTTAGATTTGAATTCTTTCTCTACCTTTTATTATCTCATAGCCATCAGGAAAGTGTTTTAACCTACTACAGCTCACTTTCTATACTTGTAAATTGTAGGTGCTAATCTCTACCCCATAGGGTATAAGGAGGATTAAATGAGATAAAACTTTAAAACATTTAGATGAATGACTAGCACATAGTAAGATAATTATAGACTGGTAAAATTAAATTTAATTCCCAATAGAAAAAAAAAAGTTCTAGATAATTTGCAAACATTTGGGAAAATGCATGAATACTAGGAAAAATGGACAGAATAGGAGCAAATTTGGCAAGCAAATCTCATTACGTTGTATGAGAAAACTAGTAATGGAGGGTCAGGAGAGAGCCATGAATATCACGTTTCTAGAATTCTTCCCAAGTCATTTGGTGTTTCTCTGGCAATTAGGGTAACCATAATACTCTTCATCAAAGCAAAGTACTTTTTTTTTTTTCCTTTTTGTCTTTTTTCGTGACCGGCAACGGGATCGCAACCCTCGGTGTCGCGCCCGTACCGGACCGGGACCGGCAACGGGATCGCAACCCTCGGTGTTGCGCCCGCACCTCGCTCAGCCAGTGAGCGGCCGGTCTGTATGTGGGATCTGAACCCTCGGCGGGAGCGCCGCCGCACTCCCAAGTGGCGCACTGTAGCAGTGCGCCACCGGGCCAGCCAAAGCAAAGTACTTTTGAGAGTGATAAAATGTGCCATTTCATTATAACTAAATAGCAAGTGTAAACTAGAATTTAACCAAGTAAACCAGCAAACTAGTCTATACAGTTATCCTGTCTGTAACATCCTTTGGATAATAAAGCAATGAGCCTGAGTGGTTAAATTGACTTATATCTAGTTAAACAAACAAATCCCAAAGGAGATGATTTGTGAGAACCCCAGGGGCTCTGTCCTCCCACCTGTTCTCTTTAACATTTTCATCAATGACCTGGATAAAGACAGAGACAGCATATTAGTCAAGTTTATAGATAGCATAGACTGGGACAGAATAGCTAACATGAGAGATGTCAGAATCCAGGTTTAAAATTATCTTTAAACTGGAACATTAAAGCAAAGCCAAGCAACTTCAAAGGAATAAATGCAAAGTCCTACTTTTAAGATTCAAAACAATCAGTTGCACAAATGGGATGCAGAAGAGGTTTGCAACCCTTTGTATGAATTTTTAAAATGCCTAGGGGTTTTAGCTGACCACAAGCTTAATATGAACATTTAAAAGGCTGTCATGTTAGAGAGTGCATTTGCCCTGTTTTGTATCAGACAGCTGTAATAGAATCAATAGACAAAAAAAAAAAAAAAGTCAAGGTCAGCAGATTTTTAATTTCATAGTGAAACAGTCAAGACTGCTGTTAAGGCGAGACTGTTGATGGAATTCTTGCATTGAGGGGACTGGACCAGATGATCCCTAGGGTTCCTTCCATGAATTTCCACATGTCCTTTATACTAGATCCCACTGCCAGGCATACAAAACATGCAAATCTACAAACACTGGCTAAATGTTAGGAGTTTGAGAGAACCAAGCTCTAGCATCTCTTCTCCCCATTTTAAGTATAGACCCTTCCTCTGGGTGGTTCATCACTCCCTCCCCTATGTTCTCCAAGCTCTTTATACTTCTCTCCCTCTCTCTCTTTCTCTCCCTCTCCCTCAGCCCTTATCATACTAAATGGTAAAGAGTCATTCCAATCTGCCTTCTACCACCAAACTAGAAATTCCCTAAAAGGCAGAGCCTGGCTTCTGTAAGTGCTTGATCATTTGAAGAATAAATAGTTGGATAAACAAACAAATAAATGAATGAACATAAATATATACCCTCCTGGCTTTACTAGAGGATGTTTCTACTGTCACTTTTAGGGGAAGAAAAAAAATCTCTTTTCAGAAAAGGAAAAATAGAAATGTTAGAAGGGATTTAGGCAGCTTTCCTCTTAAAATGTCCCCTGAACCTGATATAATTCAATCTAAGTGTTCTTCTCTGTGGATTCAAAAGTTCAATTCTTCCACAAATTACAAACTAATGCAACTATTTCCCCTCTATATAGAATCTCTTTTACCAAGTGAAACAAACTCAAGGCTATAAGAAAGCTAATGTTTCAGTTGTATTGCTTTTTAGAATTTAAAGCAACGATGATCAAACACACACTTCCCTTGGAATATCGGGAAAGGGTCACACATACGCTTCCCCAGTGAGTTAGTTATTGTAGTTGTAAAAACCAAACCCTCTGCAGCCTACAGTAACACTGATTTAAGGCCCAATTCTCTGAGCACACAATATAAATCCTTCCAGCCAAATGTCCACTGATCTGGAACTAGAATCCACAGGACAATCATCTTCAAAGAATCTTATAGTGCAACTAATGTAATGCAATAAATTTAAAAGATCAGCTTGCTTTCCCCTTCTTCTGCCACAGTGGAAAAAAACAACTGCAGAAAGACATGAACCAAGAACATTACAAAATGGAGCTCGGTCAGTAATTTTTTTTTATTTCACTAATTTGGATACCTGAATTTCATTCATGTCTTCTCTAGTTGTTTTCCAAGAGTGTCATAAAATTACACAAGTTGCTAAGACACCCATATCTACAGTCCTAAGATGTACAGAACAATGTTGTATCCAGTATCAACTACCTATCATGGCACAATTTCTTGGGTTTGGTTACCATTAAACATGTGTTAAACTTTTCACATGCCTCACTTGCAAATGATTGATTTGAATCTAGTTGCTTAATTTCAGGTAAATAGTCCTTTTTCTACCAAGTTTTTCTGTTTTCTTTCTTTCTTTTTTTTTTTAATTCTGGCCAAGAAGAAAGGCAAGTGCTTTAATCCCTCACTTACTGTTAAATAAAATGTTCAGTCATCTCAGGCAAACAATAAGTCATAAAGCAGACACAGTGATTCAGGCAGTAATCTATGGGCACATAGATCATCCTGCAATGGTTCATTAATCATTCCTCTTAAAGACAGGGCAAGAAGGATGACATTTTTTCAATTGTGTCTGTTGCAACTCAGCGACATTCAAGAATTTTTAATCTGAGCCATTTCTGCAAATAGAAATGACTGTGTTTTCATCTAGAAACATTTTCCAACCACACCTCTGAGCAGGATGAAAGCAACACCAGAAAAGTAGTACTGTTCCTGAATACAAAAAGGTTGTTTCAAACAGTTAAGAAACCAATGAGAATCATGTACCTTTCCAAAAAATTCAATTCTAAAAATAAAAAAGCTCCATGACAAAATCCAAGGTCTGTCTCCTGCAAGCAATATAATCTTGACCAAGTCACTCAACCTTCCAGCCCTCAATCTACTCATCTGTTAAATATGAATATCGTTGTCAACCCTGTAGTATGATAGTGAAGATTACTGGTCAACTATGCAAACTCCCTAGTAATTTGCATAGCACATATTAGGCACTCAAAATACAGTCCAAATTACTGTTGTTTCAAAAAACGTTTGTCTTAGACATCTCTCATGCTCTTAATATGTTTACAGAAGGTCTATGAGTCAGCACTGGACACTATATACAAGCACAGTGGAACACCTGAAGCTCCTTTATTTCTGGAAGGGTGACTCTAGGTAACAGCCCTATGGCTTCCACCCCTACTAGAGCACACTCATACTCTCCACACTGGAATCTATGACTGAATGCCAGCACCTGGTACCTGCTCTAATCTGACTGATACCTGTAAGTCTTCTGGTAAATAAAAAGGAACTTCTCTCCACAGAAAGTTTGGGAACTTTGCTCTGTCAAAACAGATTGTACCAAACATCAAGTTGTTGGGTGTCATGCTGATCTTACCTATCAATAAGTGACCAACCTCTTCAGGTTGTATGAAGAGTTCCCATAATTGTGTAGACACAGACTTTTGTAAACATTCTGTTAAAGTGAATGAGATTCTTTATAGTAGTTCTTTTTATGTTGCAAAATATTTAGTCATTGCTTAAAATGCCATTTTAGATTGTAATGTTGTATTTTTAAAAGCCAGTGAACTCAAACTACATGGTTTCACCACCATTCTGGCTGGAATCCCAGCTTTTGGGCTAATCCTCACCTTTGGGTGAAATCAGAAGACTTCTGATGCTCCTAATTATATGGACCTTCTCTTAAATCTGACTGGAACAAGTCTTAGTCCTCCAAGCCTGAAAACTGGCCAGTCACTGACTTGTCGAAGCACAAGCCGTATCAAATTTTAGTTTCAAAGAGTAGAAGGGGTGGAAAGTACAGCCACACTTAGGCTGTGGAGGACTCTAGGGCTGCAAGTGCTTAGTGGGTGACCAAGAGAAGGCCTTGCAGATACGGGACGCTTGCCGTGGAGAGAAGTGAGAACTGCCACGTAGGGCTAAAGAGAGCAAATAAAAGTGAAATGAAATGAAACAATGTATGCAACACATTTGGCACAGTATTTGGCACAAAGTACTCAACGATCAGCATGAGAATGATGATACTATACCTGATAGGCTGAGGTCTTCGAGGACTTCCACGTATAAGAACTACAGTTTGTTTGTTTTCATGTCTCTAGTATCTAGCTCAGTGGCTGGGAGATAGAAGGTGCCCAATTATTGTTTGTTGAGCTGAATTGACTAGAAGTGAACAGAGATTTGCCTTTGATAAGAAAAAGGAAACACCCAGAGAATAAAAAATCAAAGAGCTCATGGTGAAAATCAAGGTGTATAAAAAGAAAGTAGAAGAGGTAAGCATCAGGTCGCTGTTGAGGAACGTTCTAGATAAACAATGCCCAAGAGATAACCAAACATTCCCTCCTTTGAGGTCCACAGTCCACAGTCAGCTCCACCAACATGAAATACATCATTGTCCAAAGCATGGACCTCTTTGCTTTTCAAAGTTTAAGTTTTCTCATCAAGTACAATGAGTCTTGGTAGTTAAATAGAAAAAGGTTTTAAAAGGAGGGGGCTGGGCATTCAAGAATGTCCAACGGAGTCTGTTTTCCTGAGGCTGGCAATGACGGCTGACAATCCAGGGAAGAAAGGATGTCCTGCCTCAGTCAACGCGGAACAGCCTTCCTCCTCACTAACGACAACGACAATCACTAATATATTTTAGAGTTGACTGTGTCCCGAAGCCCTGTGCTTATTACCACAGCAACCCAACCAGGTGCATGTTATCGTCCTCTTTTAACAAAGGAGGAAACTGGAGCTTACAAAGGTTAAATAATTTCTCACACCATTAATAAGTGTCTGTGAATTCTCTAAAACCAAAAGTAAGATGCATGAGTACATTTGCGGGCGCATTTTTCTGGGGAGAGGAAGGTTTATTGTGACATCAGTTCTTAAAGGGGTTTGTGGCCCCCAGGTATGTTAAGAACCACCATAGTAGATTATGCATTCAAGAACAAAGGAGGCTTATCCTCTATCATCCTGTCATGATAATGTCTCTCCGGAAATTAGTAAGGTTAGATAAATACTAAACAGGTATGGGTGAGACCTAAATAAATTTGAGCCTATTACCGCAGTCCTTATAGTCCTCAATTTAAAAGTACTGGTGAGGATGAGCAAGCAAAAGAGAGGGAAAAAATGGTTAAAAATAAAAAATAAAATCAAAGATGCTATTTGAGGAAAGCCAACTTTGTTAGCTATTCTTAAAATATTGTTAATATTCTGAGGAAGAGAAGAAAACAGTTCCACTTGTTCATTTCAATGCTTATTCCCATTTATGCAAAGAACTATTTAACCACCAGGCAAAGATAAAGATAGGGAGCTCTCTGGTGATGCACTAACATTTTGAATCCCATCTCTCAGCACAGGGCCAAAAAGACCCCAGCTCACAACAGCTGGAAGACAGAGCTGCAGATCACCACACAAACCTGGGCAGTGGAGGGCTGTGGCTGGTGATGGCAGCAACCCTCCTTAAAACCTACTTTCTTAGCAGGATTCAACTACCCCAGTAGACTAACTCACTCTCCCCAAGGTTACCAGCTATAAGTAATTATAGACATTTGTTTTCTCACTCTGGACTTTTTGTCATGTACGTAATACTTTCCACATCTTTCTTCCTGGTACTTTTCAACTTTCAGTTGCCCTTTGGTGGAGTCTTTTTGCATCCACACACATACCAGCAGTCACGCACGAAGACGCACACCCACACACAAACACCCACGGTACAACTGAATACTGTGTTCAAGATTAGGGAGGATGTTCTGTTGGCTTAAACTGCTTATCCAATTCAGCTTCTTAGTGGTATCCTGCCTCTCACTTGCTTCAACACATTTGTCTCTGGAGAAAAGTTATTTTCCTTTAAGGGAATCAGTTTTCACTGAAGGCATATAGTCAATTGTTTATATTTTTTTCCTAAGGAAAAAAAAAAACCAGCTAGGCAGCTAGGCATAAGCATTTTAGTTCTTATTTTATTTGGGATCCAGAGGTGTTTTTTTTCCCTCTGGAAAAAATAAAATAAAGGGATTTGGCCTTTCCAATCTTACACCAACCCTGAGGTCCTGAGTTCAAACTTTCTCCAAAAAAGAAAAATGTCAGGGCTAAAATGCACCTGATTTTCTGAACCTCACTCTTCAAGAAGATGGATTGAGATGGCTCACCTCACAAAACAGGCATAAGTTACTTGAGAAAATATGAAGTGTAAGCCTGTGGTTTAAGCAACTGTACCATTCTGGCACAGGTTTTAGGCCCTCTGTGCAATTCTTATTTTATAGCTTACCAGGGCCAATTGCATAATTACACAGAGCACTCTTTCTATTGGCAAAATCCATTGATCCTTAAGTGCACACTTTCTGGAATCCAATAAACTAGGACAATGAGTGAGCAAGGTTTTCTGCTCGTGGAACACTGAAGGGCTAATTAGTTGCATTTGCAGATTAATGACTTTCAACTAGAAAGGGCAAATGCAAAGGGATAAGCCACAGCCACAGTGACAGAATGCAAATAAAAGTATTTATAAGGGCAAGAGGAGGGGTGAGAGCCAGAAAGGGCCATCGATTGCTTTTACCCTCTGCACCATGACACATTCCAATGAGGGAGGTCATTCTGCCAGCCTGGCTGCCTTCAACAAAGCTACGGCATAAACAGAATCTGTTGACAGACACAAGGAAGGCCAGGAGGAGAGACAGAGAAAGAAATTCTCGGCAGAAAGAGCAATATGGATCAAATGCCTCTCTCTCTTCACCCCAGCCAGCCTTTGCCTTCTCTTTGTCAGTGCAGCCTTCAATTTCAGCTCGCTCTCCTGCCCTGTCTCTCACCCTCATCTATACAGAGGTTGACTTGATAGCTGGCTAGGAAACTTTCCAGCCCGTATACCAAAGCGCATGTTTACATTCTGTTTATTCTCATTTCCTGAAATGATATTGTGCATCTGAGTTTGTCTGTTTCAGTATTATTTTTAATCTTATCTCCCACATAAGTGCAAAGGGACTATCTCATTCCTTTGACTTAACAGGTTAGTAAGAAGGTCTTTCCTCTGCCCATAAAATAAAAGGAAGAGTAGGGGTGGGACGTTTAGCAGGGTAGAGATCACTGGTTCCCAGACTTTGGGATTTTGTTTACTAAAAATATCTTACATGAAATTGGGGAGATTGATACAGGATTTAAAATTTATAATAGCCCCAAGTAACTTATTGAAAAATAGAGATTTTTATTTACTGGAATAATCACTGTGTAAGAGTGTTTTTTTAAAACCATGAAAAAGGAAAGACAATCTCAGAAAGTAAGATAGACCTTTAAATATATTTAGCTTGATGAAAAACACACTATTCTCTTATTGTATTTCTCTTGTTTCATCTATTGCTAGAGTAAGTTTTCTAATCAGAGTACAGAACCTACTGGTGTTGAACTCTTAAAATAGGAGGTAGGACATGGTTTGGGAGCAAGGATGTCACACCTTTGGGCCAGCCTTTCTGATCCACACCCCACCCCAGGCAAGGTTATGACCCCCTTATAAATCTGCATTGCAATCCATTCTTTTCTAGTATTGCACCTATCACAACTATTACAAACATTTTTGTTTGTTGCTTGCTCCCCTCTTTGTCCACACTGTGTCTCTAAGATCAAATACAGCACCTACCCATAACAGACACACAGATTTTTTTTTTTAACTGAGTGAACTAAAAATCTCATTCTGGTGCTCTTCCACTTACCAGCCAGGTGACCTTTGGTAGATCATTTAATCAAGCTGTTTCTCACCTCATCGAGCTTGTTTGGGAGATCAAGTCGCATGCTGCATGTGAAAGAGCTATAAAGTTTTATGTAGCTGCAATTTACCAAAAGAAATGATGGATGAGCAAGATCTTCTCTTACTCAAGTTAGATATCTCCACCTACATAATTCTGCTCATTGTCTTTTGCGTCAGGCTTGCCAGCTAAATTTCTCCTTCCGGTTAAAATATAACACCAAAGTTGACCTCAAATTCCAGAAGAGAGTAAAAATAATGCAAGACTGGACATAAAGTGATCTGGTTTCTAGTTCCTGCTCTTCCACCAAACAGTCATAGTACCCGCTTTGGTTCTCTGTTTCTTGGTCAATAAAATGGAGGATGTAGACGAGCCCCAAAATTCCAGCCCATAGGAATGGTTTCACCAGGGCGATTACACAGGAAATAAACACCGCCCAGCAAAGACTTTCCTCTTTGCCATTTAATAAACATTCCTGGGCCATTGCAATTTGCTAGACACTTTTATAGAACTTAATTCACTTTATTTCAAATAATTTATTTTAAATTACTTTTAAATAAGATAATTTAGCTATTTTAAATTTTATTAAAGAGAATATTATCCAGTTTCTGAAACTACATTTGATTATAGTAGTGCAGATACCTTGAGACATCTATTAGATCACTTTAGTTTGTTTTGTAACATTTCCTCCAGCATTGGTACTCTTCATAAAGACTTATTTTTCCTAAACTGATGCTATAGATAAGAATAAAAAGTTGAAGTCCTTCAAATTAAATTCAACAAATATTGACCAAGTGTGTCAAAGAAAAATTGTACTGGACCCAGTTAAACAGGCAAGGAACATGTTATTCAAGACTATTGCATAAGGGAGAGAAATTGAACTTAATTCCACTAAAAAGCAGGGAGGGCAGGTGGGGGGGGTTAAACACTGAGGTGAGTCAACAGAGGATGTCAGGGGAGGGGTGGTCAATGTGACAAGGCCGTCTGTGTTTGATAACTGTCACTTATTGAAGTTTGGCTTCTACTCTCCCACAGAAACTGGGAGTCAGGGACCCTATCTTTCTTGATGATTACATTTCAAAGGGATGGTTCCCAGGACCTTGAGAAAGACATTACTGGGTTGTAGATTTACTTCTCAAAGAGGCAAGTAAAAAATTTACAATTGCAAGTTTTCTAAAGTAAATGCTTTAAGAAAAGAGAGGTCAGGGGCTTAAGGTCAGGAAGAAGCCTGTCTGAAGTTTAGTCAATCTGAGGGGAGTGTTAAGGCCATCTTGGGCAGTGCCCACAGAGCTAAGTACTGGAGACACTTTGTAACACCGACATGGCCCCCTGCCGTCATGAAGCTTACGGTCTCTTTTTTGGGTTTTCCTTATGGCTTACACCAAAAATATTCATTATAGAGATTTAGGTACCTGTTCTTCTATACAGATAAGTAAACTATATGATCATTCACCTGCAGATCCAAGTCCCAACAGGATCTAGCCAAAATCTTCCTTGTTCAGTTGGCCAATTTCTACATCTGGGTCATTCATCTCCCAAGTGATGTGGTCTTTTTTACTGATTGTCTCAAACCAAAAGAGTTTGATAGTAAGGGTGGAAGCAGGATCTCAGGCTTGGGTTTAACCAAATTTTCAAATTTGTCATAGGTTTAAGTATATTGCCATCAATAATAATATTTTCTCTTCTCCCTCAAATGAGTTATAAACCATGTATCTGTTTTACAGTGATATATTCTTATTTCAGTGTCTTTTCCATTCTACTCAAATCCCTCTGCACCTATTACTAATCTTCATCCTTTTGAAATGTTTGCCTGCAAACATCCCATCAAACTTATGAGTAACATACTGTTGTAAGTGTCAGCTTCCTTCTGGGTTTTTATTTCTGCCAACTGCAAATCCACTTCCTTCCAACCTCAGAATTCTTTGCCTACCCTAGAGCCCTTATCTTGTACCAGGGCACTCTCAGCTGCTCTTTACATGCCCCTGGCTATCTTTCATTACTTTTAATCACATGGTAAATCTAAAAGATGAGTCCAGATAAAGAAGGCTCATTAACTTTAATGGGCCACTTTTTATATTTGGGTGAAAGGCCTTAAACCCTTGTAAATTAGGCTGGGATTTATAAACCATGACAAACGTGATGACAAATACTGATTTCCCAGTAAATTCCTTCAACTCTCTGCATCCCCATACATGATGAATTGGTAGTGCTCCTCTCTGTTACTATTTACACAAATGAGTTTGGCATTGTCTTGATACATGGGCAATATGCTTAAACCCACGACAAATCTCACAGATTAGGGTAGAGCCAGAGATTTCACTTATTTGACTTCTACTAAAAAAAATTGACTATAATACATATCTGCATGCATGCACAGAGAATTAAAAACACACTTTATAAGGTCTCTGTTTAGAAAAATGAAAATAGACCAAACTGAGATGGATTCAGAGTTTCCCACATAACTGCTCAAATTACTGAGACTGTGTGGTTCTTTTCCACAAATTATACCTCTGTGGTAAGTTTCTTCTTCAAGAAAAGTACAGAGATCAATCAGCCCAGCTATAACATCCTTAATCCTGCTGTTAGACTTTTCTAATTTTCTGCCACCAGTGAGTTATTGTTTGAAAGTGTTTAAATATTATACATTGTGAAGTTTGAATAAAGAAATTATTTACACAGGAATATATATAACAGAGTATATTACCAATTATACAGTCCCCTGGACACTTAGTCATGCAGCCAAGTGGAAAACCCTTCAGGAAGTCTGTCCTCCAGCATTTCACCATAATGAAGGGCACCTCAGGAAATACACATTTAATCTCAAAGCTGCATTTCAAGCACCTAATCTCACTTTGCAGTGCACTCTGCCACTTCTGGTCATCCAAACAAAATGCAGGTAAATGATGGAGAAGCTGAGCTTATACCCTTTAAATATTTACTGGCTAGTCCGTTCTTAGTAATACATGCTGTAGTGCTAGACTCAATTTCATCCTCGAGTGGTTGGCAGACAATTTGGACAGGCTTACTGAGAAGTGGAGGGTCTTTCCTTGCTTTGCCTTTGAGGAGAAACCATTCCCTTATCTTAAGCGAATTCATTTAAGAATTTTCCTCGCTAGTTCAGTGTATCAACAAATCAGCCTGGCCTGCTGCACTGACGGCTCACTTAACCCAGCTCTGTCAGCTAATGGCAGAAAAGTCCTGTGGAAGGAGGGTGCCCTCCCCCCCGACCACCACTACCAGGCCTGACAGGTGTGGATCCCAGTCACGCAAGTGTTCCCTCATTTCCCAAAGTGAAGTTGGTGGAATTTGTTGGATAGAAAACTGATTGATTGGTGTGTCATTTTCTGTCACAATGGGGGGCCTGGGCTTGAGTGAAAAGGAGGCATTACTCCCTAACCATGCCTGAAGCTACCTTTAAAATCTTAACCATTTCCAAGGTCGGGTGGGTCAAAGGCAAAGGGCACTGACTGCAGGGGGTGGCAGAAACCCTCTCCCTCTGCTGATTGTCTGGGTCCTTATTGAAAATCAGGGGAAGTTTAAAAGTCCCCTCAAAATGTGATTCTCATTCTTAAAAAATGAGGTAAATCCTCATGTTCTCACTCATATGTGAGAGCTAAAAAAATATAATAAGTTGGACTTTTAAAAGTAGAGTTGGGGCTACTAGAGGTTGGGAAAGGGAAGGAGGAGGTGAGGAAAGGGAGAGGTTGGTTAATGGACACAAAATTACAGCTAGACAGGAAAAAAGTTCTAGTGCTCTACAGTAGTGCTAGACATCTATAATTAACAATAATTTATTCTGTGTTCTCAAATGGCTATAAGGAAGGAAGGCAAATGTCCTCATCACAAAGAAATGATAAAGTTTTGCAATGATGAATATGCTAATTCCCCTGTTTAGATCATCACATTGTATACCTGTGTTAAAATATAACTCTATCCCCTAAATGTGTACAGTCATACATTTCAATTGAAATACAAATAAATTCCTTTAAAAGAAAAAAAGAGGTAAATCTATATAGTCTAGTATGAAAATATCAAAACTATAAAGTTAAGTTTAAAAAATCCCATTTAGGGCCGGCCCCTGGCTCACTCGGGAGAGTGCGGTGCTGATAACACCAAGGCCACGGGTTCAGATCTCTATATAGGGATGGCCGGTTAGCTCACTTGGGTGAGCGTGGTGCTGACAACACCAAGTCAAGGGTTAAGATCCCCTTACCGGTCATCTTTTAAAAAATGTATATGTAGGGCCAACCGGTGGTGCACTCGGGAGAGTGCGGGGCTGGGAGTGCAGTGATGCTTCCGCCACGGGTTCGGATCCTATATAGGACTGGCTGGTGCACTCACTGGCTGACCGCGGTGCGGGTGACACCACACCAAGGGTTGTGATCCCCTTACCGGTCACAAAAAAGACAAAAATAAAATAAATAAATAAATAAATCTTGGGCCGGCCCAGTGGCGCACTGGAGAGTGCGCAGCTTGGGAGTGCGGCGGCGCTCCCGCCGAGGGTTCGGATCCCATGTGGAGACCGGTTCCCACTCACTGGCTGAGCGTGGTGCGGGTGCAACACCGAGGGTTGCGATCCCGTTGCTGGTCCCCAGTACGGGCGCAACACAGAGGGTTGCGATCCCGTTACCAGTCAGTAAAAAAGACAAAAAGGAAAAAAAAATGTATATGTATACCATTTATATTTTTAAGCTACATATGTGTGTATTTGTATGTGTGTATTTATATATTTATATGTACATATGTGTTTGAGTGTGTGTGTAAATATATGTGTGTGTGTGTGTGTGTATTTGTCTATATCAAGAAAAAGTCTAGATGGATCCACTTTCAAATATTATCAGTAGTTACCTTAAGGAATGAGATTCAGGGAATAAGATAGGTAACCAGGAATTTTACTATGAATTTTTCTGCACTGTAGAACTTTTACAACAAGCATATATTGCCAGTATCATTTTCTAAGTGTTAATAAAGAAGTAATTTCTCCCCATTTGTTAATTTTTTATCACACTGGCAGATTTAGGCATTGGGGCTCAATGTTAGACTGCAGATGGGGAAGGAGAGCCCGATCTCCCTCCCTGCCGAAAGACAGCAGACCATCTGACTGAGGCAGCTATGGGACAGGCTGTGGGTGTTAACAGGAGCCTCCACATGGGTGTTTGAGATCTCACTCTGAATCTTTCCCTGAGTGTTCTGATATCATTACAAACCCAGCTCGGCATGCTTCATGGCTAATGGATTAAACGCTTTTAGAGCCTGATCTTATTCCTCCCTTTTCAAAGCATCTTTTCTCAAATATAGCCCATGCTTTACTTGACATTAGCCTATTTGTGGCTTTGTGAAAATATACAAATAGTGTTTTTTAAAGATATTTATGAATAAGAAAAGCAAATTAAATCCCACAGTCCACATACAACCCTCTAGACATGAGAAAGACCTGCTCGCTGCTTTTCTGAAAGCTCAGGCAGGCGCGTCACTCCATGATCACTCTCTTGTGCAGACTGGCACAACATCAGAGCTAACACAACAGAGTACATAAAAGACCAGGTTGTAACATCTCTGTTGCTGTAAATTGAAATAATAAACTTTGGCAAACACGGAGGACAGCAAATTCAATTTGACAGTCCTCTCAAAGCAGATGAAGAACAACAGAAGGAAGCTGACTAAATAGGATTAGAATCCTTTTATTTGATTATTACATCACGGGATGAGGCCACTTGTAGTGCAGGTCCTCCAAAGCGTTAATTCAGCATGCACTAAACAGTGGTAGAAATCAAATTATCGTTATGTTCTACATTCAAAATCACTGATTTTCAAGCTGGAAGGGAATTTTCTAACTTTCATTAGCTTTAAGAATTCTGTTCTTAGGCAAATACTCAGGTGGAAGTCCAGTTTGTGAAACAAATTTAAACAGGAGCTTGTTTGCTACGATGGGAAAGGGAGGGCTGTGGCTGTGCTCACCTGTCCCTTTTCTGCACATGCCCCACCTCCCCAGCCCCTCCAGAGGAGCCGGCGGGGAATCCCCGGGTCTCCACTCTGGAGCATCATTCAGAAAATGACTGATCTAGGCCATCGTCGCTTCATCTATAAGATGCGGTCTTCAACTCTCCTAAGATCACTAACCAAAGATAGAGTGAAGGAAGGGAGAAAAAAGGGAAACCATATTCAGACAAAGATTCTTATTGGGAAATCCATAGTAAATTCATCTTTTAAAGGGATTATGGGATAATAGTTAACCTGTATTGAGCATTTGCTACATGCTAGAAATAGTGCTAAGTACTTATGAACAAGCATTAACACATCTGATTTTTACAAAATCTCCATGAGGTGGATACCATTCTTACCATCATTAAACAGAAGAAAACACTTAGGCTCAGAAAAGTTAAATGACCAGTGCAAGGTCACGGGGCTAAGTGGCAGAGCTAGTTTAATCCCAGGCAACCTGGCTTAAGCAGCAACGTGCCTACCGCTGTGTTGCCCATTTCCCTGGCCACCACCAAGGGAATGTTCTTTTTTTTTACTCAACTGCTTTAATGAAAAAATGGGAGAAAGGCACATTTCACTGACTTTACCACACTCTGTGGACGTAGCTATTGACATCTCCTACTAGAACTAATGTCTTACTCGATATCTTGTGTGGAAACAGCAACGACGACAGCCATTATTCTAATCAAGCCAGCCAACAAACAGACTACTTCTGTCAAGAATAAGTTCCTCAAATCCAAAGTCGTAACCAAATGAGACAGGACTGCAGACACTCTGAAAGACAGCAGTAAAAGCCAGTGTGGGCTTGACAACCAGTAGACACACCGTCTAAGAGCAGGGAAAAATAAGAAAGCATCAAGCTGGGGTATTTGGAGGACAAAATAGAGATGGGAAGAGACAACCAAGGACCAACTCACAAATAATCCTAGCAGGGGTCAGAGTAGACCAACTGAGTATGAATCAGCAATAAAACAGTCATCAGAAAAGAAGGAAAATGACTGTGGAATTCCCTGGGAGAAGCACGACTTGCAATTGCTCTAAAATAAGGCTTCCGATGTTCCATTCATCAGCTTACACCTTAAATGTGCTTTGTGTCCAGCACTGGCTGTTACAGTTTTTAAATAATGGAGAGAAGATAGATGAAGGCCAAAAATGCACAACACACTTGACTAGAAAGAGGACAAAAAGTCCTTTGGAGAAAGATTAAAGGATTTAGTGTTTTTTACCTTCATGAGATAATACTGAGAGAAAAAAGAGAGAGAGAGAGGGAGAGAGATCTCAGTTGTATAAAATATCCCTGTAAGAGAATGCCGAACACATGTTCTTTGTTTACGCAAAATGTTTGTCCATTCATTGGACAGACATTTATCAAGCATCTACTATGTGCTGAGGATACATGTGTGGAAAACACTTCTACTTTGTTCCTTGAAAGGAGTTCACAGACTACTGCAGAGCTAGACATACAAGTAAATAGTTAACATAGCAATGTGTTCAGTACTGCAATAGAGGCAGATAGGAAGAATTAAGGTATATATGGAAGGAAGTGGTAAACCCCACAGCAGGGGAGGGGTGGGGGAGGTTGAGAAGAATCTGAAGGAAGAGCGGGAAGTTGTTCAGAAATTCGAGGAGAGGAGCATTCCAGGCAGAGGGAACAGAATTGGCAAAGGCAGGAAGATGGGAAACTGTCTAGTACATTCAGGAACTTGTAGTGAGTTCAATGAAGCTGGTGACTGAAGTATAAGGAAGAAAAGCAGGAGACAAGCCAGAGACGTAGGCTTGGGCCAGATAATGGAGACGTTTGTTTTTATGTCCGCTAATAAGCTGGGTTTATATCCAACTAGTTACAATGCCTTGCTGCAAAATCGAAATACTTCCTGGTTGCCATTTTCTGCTTCAGATATACATTTGTTGGGGTACAGAAAGCTGTTACCCCAAAATATCGTGCTTTCACATGCTAGAATAAAGCAGCAGTCTCAAAGTCTCTCTGACAGGTCTCTCAAGGTCTCCCCTTCTGTCGCTCAACCCTCTGCCTCTCTTCAAATCACAGGATGAAGCTCTTTCCTTATCTGCCTGAAGTCCAGACCTGCCAAAGAAGAGGACAATTATATCTTTCCCTGAGTTTTCATCACCGTACGTCATATCACAGGAAGGAAGACTGGAGTCTGTCAACACACCTGGACTAACTTTTGTTACAGACCATTGTCTTATATTTCAGCCCCAGTCAGAAATTTAAAGGAAATCATTTACCAGCCATTGTCTGCTTTGTGGGCCACGTAGACTTGATCCCGGGCCATTGTATGTTCTCCAGGCCAATCACACCCTCTAAGAATCATTTACTCCTACACCCCATCCCTCCTTCCCTGTGGAGAGGGATATATGAACTCTGTAACCCGATGAGGAATTGGGACATTACTCTCTTGTGATACCCCCGTGCTCTGCCCTTCCCAGCACGTTAAATAATTAAATTATTTATGCCTTGTCTTCATATTGACCTAAATTTGTCAGTGATTTTTATTAATGAACTTTCAGGGGTGAAGAGGAAGTTCTCCCTTGACCCTACACCTTCCTTCACTGGGACTTTCAGACGGCCTCACAATCCAGCAACTAACAGGTGACGCCCGTGCCTGGGGCCTCCAGTCTCCTCCCCAGTTCCACACCAGTGTTCACTTCAGTGCCACGATGGTTGTCAAGAATGTTCAATATCACCCCTGCTAACATCTGGGGACTTTAAGCATAGGTGATAGGGAACCACTGAAAAGCTCCAAGCAAAGATGTCACATAATCAGAATGACAATTTTTTTTTTTAATTCTTGATTGTCGAGGGAATCAAAAAGGAATGAATCCTTTCCTCCTGGTAATATTTTAAAAGATACATAATTTTCTATCCCGTAGGTTGGACAGTTTCAATGTTGCTTGGCATATGGACGACTAGATGGGACGACTCCAAAGGGGTTTCTACTTCGTCCATGAGTCTATCCCAGGGTCAAACACTGCTGACACATGCCTGCTTAAGTCTTCCAACCACGTCCCCGAGGCAGATGAGGAAGGCGAGAGAGCTGGTGGGAGCAGGCCTCTTTGAGTGGCAACCTCTACATCAGAAGCTGCAGAGACAGATCTTTTCACTCTGGTGTGGCCGGTAACCCCTGGCAGTGGTCTCTGGTCCCAGAGCTCTGCACACTGTTGCCCTCTCTTTACCAGAAACCACTACAAGGCCGGAGCAAGGGGCTGACTTCACATTTCCCGGTGAAGGCAAGAGGGCAGGAGCCGCCAAGGGAAAGGAAAGAACTCCAAGGTCAGCCAGCAAAGCAGGAAACTGCAGGGGGATCAGAGTCCACATTTCAACTCTGAATCTCACCACTTAAGCAGTATCTTTCCAAATGTACTATATTTCACCTAAATTCAATCATTTCCAAATGATATTGTAAAAAGTAAAACCTCAGCTTTTTCTTTTTAAAAAAAATTTGCATTTCTTGGTAAATCACATAACCTTAGTTCTGAATTTTCCCCTGCTCATTTTTTCTCATCTTTCAATTACCTGCTGATCTACTACTGTGCAAGCATTTTTCTCCTCATTTATTGAGGATACCACTTTCTTTTTTCTTCTTTTTTTTCCTCCTAATGCTCACCTAATTAACAGTCAAGCAGCTTTTCATACAAAATCTCCAAGCTTTAAAATTTTCCTTCTGATTAGAAGTTTAAAAAAAGAGCTCTTGAGTTTCAAAAATTCTTTTCTCCAAGTGTTTTACATGCTCAACCATCAGACTATGCATCCTGAACTAGGCCAATGTGAGCAGAAGCCTCTAAAACTTTCACAGACTGGGAGACTTGTGTTCCCTGAGATGATCGCTTGATGTTTCAGAAGCAGAGCTTGATCACAAGTAACACACTGGAGCCATCTTCAGAAAAAGCCCTGTTCATATAATCACTTTTTATTGTGCTGTCCTTACGACTTAGAAGAAGCCATGTTTTCAGACTTTCATTAAGTCCTTCAGCAATCATTTATTGAGCACCTACTATGTGCTAGGAACTAATCTAGGTGTGAGACTATAATGAAGAGCAGAAGACATGGTCCTCCAGCACGTGCTCTCTAGCAGCAATTCTTAACCTTGGTTGGATATTGGAATCCCCTGGGGAGCTTTAACAATTCCCTATGCACATCTAACTCCAGACCAATTAAATCAGGATCCCCGGAGAAAGGGCCATACATAAATATTTTTTAAATATCCCCAAGTGATTCCAAAGTGCAGCCAAGGTTGAGAACTAGACAAATCAATCAAATAATTATACAAATAGATATAAAATTATAACATTCATCAAGACTATAAAGAATTTCTCACACTTTGAGAAGGCTTCAGCACCACTGATTTATGTATGCAACCAAGATTCACCAAGCACCTGCTACTCATCAAAAGCGAGAAGGGTAACCTGACTGGGAGCCATAACTCAAAGAAACATTGGCTATTCTGGCCATCCTTTGCTTTCATGGATCACAACTGAGCACTGAGCACTTGGGGGTCCTAGTCATTCCCACCTGCTCCAGGAAGTGAACCCACCTGACTCACACCAGGCAGGCACATAGACCATAAGACACAAGCAAAAGAAAGTGCCTGACCCTCCTAAATGCTGGCAGGATATCTGAACAATACCACTTGATTGAAATTCAGTGCTTAGGGGACCAGCTGGTATAGAGGGATGTAGTATGATAATTTGTACTGACAATACATGTTCAAGGAAGAGGAAAGAGGGAACCTGATCCACCAGGTCTGTTTGCAGATTTAAAGAGGAAAATAAATTCTGTAAGGCTCTAAGCAAGATTGTCTGGGATTTGCTATGGGATATGTGCAGAATCCTTATATAATGATCTTCTTTAAATAAACAAACAGCATTCTGGCTTTACAAAAGCTTCTGGGTACTGGAGAAGTTATTAAAAAATAAGAGAAGTAGAGATTTAGCCTCACCGTTGCTGCTGAGAATGGCCTTCCAGATTTGAATGCCCTCTGCTGTCCTGTGTTTGAAGCACTGTCCCTCAAGAAGATGCAATTGTTTCCCTTGTTTTATTTTGTGAATTTAAAATAGGTCCTCTGGCTTCATTCATTTGATTTACAGTCTATCATATGGAACTATACCTAAAAAACCTCTTATCTGTTCATTATATTCTTCTCTACATGTTTTGATCTTCAGTCTGTCTTTAAGTGATAAACCTGACTTCATACAGGTCACTACAGCTAAAATCTAATTGTCACAAAATATATATTGTTCAAAATGATATGTGAACGAATACATCTCTCTAAAGAGGAATTATGTTTTAAAATCTTCTGCCACCCAATTTTTAATTACATAATGACAATATCTTATTTTTTTAAACATGCACTCAAAAATGCTTTAAAAAGCAAATGGGCTGATAATTTGACATGCTTCCTAAGTTCTCAAGAAGAGAGTAGCTAAGACTGGATTTTATTCCAAAGGGGAAGAAAGCTTCATTTTTAATAAGTACAGAAAATATGGATTTAATTTAAACAAAGCACAAAGTTCGCACTGTGAACTTACCAGCTTCCTTCTGATGCCACATCATTTGTCTGTCCTATGAAGGCTTAGATTCTAAGTCTGGTTTTCTGACGACTGACACAAAAGAGAACCCAGAAATTCTGAATGATCACAATTGCTAGTCAAGACCCACCATTCACACAATCCTCTCTTCATCTACAATTTAATCAATAAATGTGTAAACTGGGGCAAAAGGAAATTAAGATGAATCTGTGAGAAGGGTTAGTACCCAAAGCTCATGCAATAAGTTTCTATACTAAACGTAGAGCTTTTGGCGCAGAGCTTTCTAGGAATTAGCCAAGACTGTAAGGTAATGCTTGGCAGAGTTTCCTCAGGCCATTGAAGCCCTATCTGTTCTGCTAAAGAGCTTGAAAAATTCTCCTACCATGTGACTTAAAATGTCCCCACTATCACAAACACAACACTCAGTTTTGCCATCTTAAAACAGCCCAACTCAATGTTATCCATTATAACATGTGGTTAGCTAGACTGTGAGCTAAAATTCTATCTTCCAAAATGGAATTACATGAATTATATGTTGTATGGTTAAATCTTTATGGTATAACAGTGCTCCATTCTAGTGGATTTAGGACTGTCATAAAAGACATTTGTTCGTCAGGCATCTTTTGTAAAGCAATATCTGACCAATGTATATAGAATTTTTTTAAAACTCACGGCCTAGTTAGGATTTCACAAAGGACTATATCTCCAAAGTAGAAAGAAATAAACTATAATACAGCAAGCCATTTTAACAGGACAACCTAGAGCTATTAAGCTAAAAACACAAAAGTCAAACTCCAAAAATACTACACATAAGAGTTTTCTGGTTTTCCTTCCATTTTTTTCTGGAGACAAGCTTTGCATAACTTGATCACATGTGGCCATGGCACGTAAACTTAAATCTGAAATTTCTCTTCCTTTTTAGGCAGTACAACTTCATTCAAGATACAAGATCGAAATTCCAAAGACCGATTTTTTTCCAAGGACAAGGAGCTCACCATTCAGCCTGAGCACCCACAACCCTTGAAAAACCACATCACTGAAATGAGATTTGGCTAGTTTAGGATGCAGTGCCTCTGAAAACATGCCGTTAGCCTTTCCCCTTTCCCAATTGTCTTAACATTTAGCTTGCAGAAAACAAAACAAACAAAAAGCTATTTAGTGAACTCAATTAAACATCACTACATGGAAAATTCTTACTCAATGATACTTTTGTAAATTCAAGCTAAAATTAAAACAAAATAGGGTGCATTAAGACAGAGATTTAAAAAATAAAATTTAATAAGACAGTTGAACTTTTATGAAAGTCTGGAGTCAAATATGCAAAGCTTATTTATCTAAAGACATATTTGAAAAGTCTTGAAACTAAACAAATCAAAAGAATCCCAGTCAGCATTTCCCACGCAGGAGAGGGACACGTCACAGAGGCAATCTCCCTCCTCTCCCAGAATCACTGAGACTGCTCTCAGCCTCCAAGTAAATTTCACTTTACCAAACCCTAAGAGGGTCTTACACAGCAGCAGCGACCTGCCTTACAGTGATTTTTCACTGAGACAGCTCCTTTCGCAACACTGACCCTAGGAAGGGAGGTCATTAAGTATAGATGGGGAAGCATAAAACTACTTCTTAGTAGAGTCAAGGCCTAGATATCTGAATGCCTTAAGATAATCAACATTTATTACATACTCAGAGTGCTATGTTCTTTTGAGAAACATTAACTAAAAAAGTAGAAAAATAAGTATGCTTAGAATTCTGCACATGAGAGCAAGAGTGGACAAAGGGCTCAAAAAACAGTAGTTTCTGTGTGCCAGGCATTTTGCCCAATATGCTAAGTATCTTCTGCTGACCTTTGCAGGGTCACTACCCACCCTTTTCCAGCCCGCTAAGTGACCTGGGAGACAAACCTACATGGACTGCATCAATGGGCACCCTTGCCCTGGGCTTCATCTGGTTTCTGCCGGTGGGAGTAAGGGCCAAGAGATTGGGGAAGGAGGAGAATGGGGTGGGAATGCGAGGGAGGGTATAAAATAATAAAATGAGTAGGGACCATATCAGAGAGATGAATTAAATATAATGCTGAGAGCCTAAGGAAGGCAATAAAGCAAAGGATGAGAAAACCCAGGACGGTGGGCTTGGCTTCCCTGGGGAGGTGAGGCCTGGGAAGAAGAGGTCTGGCGGACAGAACTGCCCGGTCTGTGTGGCACAAAGGGCAGGACTCTGCACGTGGATGTGCGCAGCCGAATGCCATTCTGATGGTTATATTCTCAAAAGGATTTGGTTGTAGTGTCTCCATTTTCACTGCAAGGTCTTTATCAACCTCCAAGAGCTTCTTTAGACATGGCCTAAGAAGCTTTGTTAGAGGTCATATACTTGAAGAGAAGTGTTTCTCTACCTTCAGGTGCAAAAACAGTAAGAAAAAGTGGTCCACAAGTCGGCTGCCATACCACACTTCAAGTATTACCTTTTCATGCAAGCCATTTAAAGAACAGAAGAAGGAATCAGTAGGTCAGTACAAGCAGAAATATTTAAGTGTTTTCATATGACTAGAGACACATATCCATACTGTACTTCCTGGTTTCTGCCATTCACCCAAAACCCTTCTGATTCTTCAAAAGTGCTCAGCAAATTCTGCCTCATGAAGGAAAACATCTAGTGGAAAGGACTATTACATATTCCCACCATACTCCCCCAAACTTAAATGATAAGCAATTGTGTTCCCCGCGGATATGCATATGAAGTCTAGCAAATAAGAACATAAAATAACGACAGGAAGAAAACAAACCCAAAGCTAAAATTATCAGCGCGACTGATTAGCATACGTATAAGAGACACTCTACAGATGTGGGAGGCTTTCTTTAGAATGTAAGTTCTCAGAGCACGGATTCTTAATCATTTTGGGAGTTGTGACATCTTATCATCATTTATTTGCTTTTTATGATCATCACCAACCTCCTCCAAAAGCATATTTTTAAATGAGAAGGAATAATTTTATTCTCAAGCATTTGCTTTTATTTTTGCCCTCCCTGAGAATCACCCTAGAAGATCACATCAGCTGACAGAGTTGCCAGTGGTTAAGAATCCAGAGGCCTTTGCTCTCTGCTTTTCTTCTTTCCCGTAGTGGATATTTAGGGATCCACTGGCCACCACAAAGAGTGTGGAAGGAGGAAAGACAGCTGGAGTCAGAGTCGTTTCTACAAGAATTTTGGATAGGACATTTTGAAACAGACCCAGAAGAGGAGGGGATGGATGTTGACATGTTTCCACATACACTTGCACACCATTCCACATAGGTAAACGTTATGAGGGTGGGAATCAATCTCCACAGGCCTCACCGGTTCACTTCATTGCAAACTCCATTGCACTAAGCAATTTTCACATGCTTTATTGATTATTTGTATAAATGTGAAAGGCAGCCATATACAGAACTTTGATTTTGCAATTTATTTTAAGCCAAGGTTTAATTCTTTCTGTAAGATTTTATTGAAAGCTCTCTGTATGGACTAAAATGCAAGACATGGCTCAGAGTAACTCATTCCTCTGAGAGAATCAGGTCATCCTAAGCAGGTTTCTCACAGAGTTAGAACGGATCTTTTCTATTGCATAGGAACTTATTCCCATAAGTGTAACCTGAGACTCATACTAACTGTATTTCTCCCAGTGAATTTTAAATTCTCGTTCATCTTCATGATCCTCTTGCCAGGTGTGTAGCCACCAGATGTTCATTGCAATATCTAACAAAAGTGCAGAAAGAAGAAACGTCAAATCCTAGATCACGCAACAAGCAAAAACGCAGATCACCCTGATGGTTTCTATCCATACTTTGCAGTGATTCTTTTCTCTCAGTAGTATACTGATGGGTCTCCAAAGGGACCAGGCATAACTTTATCAGGGTAGCCTCAAAGGGATAACGTCAGTGCACCCCACTGATGAAATCAACTGTGAGATCTACCCAGCTAGAGAGCGAACACGAGGCCACTCCACAACTCAGCCCACATCTGACATACCTCAACCCACAAACTGAGAAACATTTGTCTGCCCATTCTGTGTGGCCCATTTAGGGGAAGAAACCTCTGGGAAGGGGTTGTGGGGAAATCTTTGATTTGCCTGTGCAAATCAGTTGTTTGCACAAACTGGCTACCCAGTCTGGTCCAAATCATTGATTTTGTAATTCCAAACAGATTAAGATCAATTCTGGTTTTTATCTACAGAATTATTTATGCAACCAACACATCTGCTTCTCTCCTAGGAGGAAAAAAAATCTCTAAATCCTTTCAAAATAAACTTGGTGTTTTAGTCAGTAATAAAATGCAAAAACAGACAAGGCATTATAATATCATTGCAGAGCAAATGCTTAAATTCCATTTAGAGGAAATGTCATCACCACATATCACATTTCTGGCTGAGGGCTGCACCAGACTGGTGAGAACATGCCACCAAGACAAAGAACAAGGGGAAGGGCGGGGCCGAAAGACGGGGAAGGAAGCTTGAGCCAATATAATAAAAAAGGGAATAACCCTACAGCTAAACAGTTTACTTTTCAAAGGCAGCACAAGGGCAAAAATGCTCTGTGCAAAGAGAAAATTAGTTTCCAAAGTGTATGCATTCCACAAAGAGCCAAGTTAATTATTCAAAGCAGAGGCTCATGAATTCCCACAATTTAGTCATTCTATTCTGACAAATTCAGGCCCAGTGAGCTGCTTCTTATCACGAAGACTTTGATAATTGGCTTAGACATATCAAATAAACTTTCTGGAGAATTCAGTCATAAGCAGGTATGACATCCTAATAGGGGTTCTATTAGGCCTTTCTCTGTGCAGTAATGTATTAGCAATCACTGTGACATTTTCTGCTCTGGGGGGGTTTGGCCTTGCTCATTTTTTACACTTGCTAGAAAATAAATTTATTCAAGGTAGAGATCTAATCCAATACACTACTCTGTTTACCCTGGTTTCTAAAGGAACAGGCCTCTCAGAATTAATGAAAAGTGACATATACATCATAGAAGAAAATGCACTGTCTTCAGCCAGGCATAACTGAATAGCAAGAATCCCTTCTGAGTCTGCAAACTTGGGAATTCGGTCAGTACAGCCTTCCCTGGTCACAGTTTGCCTCCCATTCCATCTAAGAAAAAGAAAAAACAGCCAATAACATGTGTGGATTAAATTTCTCCTCTTTAGCAACAATTGTTGTGTAAAGAAAAATTTCCCTGAGAAAATGTCTATTGGATATTACCTGGTATGTTGCAATTTTCTCCTCTGCATTTAAGATTCCTGACAACCAAAAAAAATGTTGAAGTCTTACTGCTGTATATTTACATACTGAACATGGAATTATTACTTGGTGGAGATCAGTTTGGAATGAAAAAAAGGAGCCTACCTACCAGCAAAAGATAAGAATAACACAGATGATGAAACCAGCATCTTTCTAGCTCTTTCACTCTCGATTCCTCTGAGAATATCACTAATGGAAAGACACACGAAGTACCATCAAGGTATTAGTAGTTTTATCAGAGTGAAGAACGTGATGAGATAATATTAATGTGCTTTTATCACATAACAAAGAACCGACGACAGAGGTCATCTATGTGAAATCTCTGTAATTTAATGCTTGATATTTTACCACCAACTTCCCATTGTAAATATGGAAAGTTAATATGGAAAAAATACACAGGAAATCTAAGTAACTCATTTTAAGCATTGGATTTCTGTCTCCTCCCATGTCTAAGCTTGATTTGGCCTCACGTGTGTTACAATTCAGAAGCACTGCCAAGGTCTAGTGTCCTCTCAAAATACCTCCTCTACCTGCAAGATGATGCCTGAAATTTCCTAATTAGATATTTAATGTGATACTTTATTCAATGGTAAAATTCAATTATCTTTGTAAAAGATACTAAGTTAAAGTTTGATCAGTTATTTACCAAACACTTTGAAGAGGGTTTTATTATTCCCATTTTACAGATGAGAAAATTTTATCTCAAAAAAATTTAACGTCCAGCCAATGATTACATTGCTAGGAAGGCTAGTATTGGAATCCACATGTCTAGTAATAGAAGAAATGATTATATAATATTCATATACTTCTAGAGATGAAAGGGATGGTGATGCTGCCATCATCTTATATATATTCTGAGCTAGGCACTGTGCTAGGCATTTTCCATACATGGCCTTATTTAATTCCTACAACCACCCTTTGAGAGAGATATTACTAATTTCACTTTATATATGAGAAAACTAAACCTTAGAGAAGTTACATAACTTGTCAAAGTACACATAGCTGTAGTATGTAAGTGCAGAAGGCAGTGCAAAAGCTGACACTCAAACCCAGAGGCTGTGCTCATTCCACAGACACGGCCCTGAGAGCCCCTGGCTTCTGAGGGTTGAAAATGGTAACTGTGGCCAGCAGAATAATGGCCCCCAAAGATATCTATGTACCTAATCCCAAGAACCCGTGAATATGTTAGTCTCCATAGCAAAGGAGAATTAAGGTTGCAGGTGGAATTGAGGTTGCTAATTTGCTGACCTTGAGATGAGAGATATTCCTGTATCCAAGTGGGCCCGATGTAATCACAAGGGTCCTCAGGGGGAGAGGAAGGCAGAAGATAGAGAACCAGAGAGACGGCAACATGAAAAAGACTCTGTCTAATGTTGCTGACATTGAAGATTTCCAAGAGCCAAGAAATACACCCCCTAGGAGCTGGAAAAGAAGGAAACTTATTTTCCTCTAGAGCCTCCAGAGAGAATGCAGCCCTGCCGACACCTTGATTTTAGCCCAGTGAGATTCATCTCAGACTTCCACTCTTCATGACTATAAGATAATAAATTTGTGTGGTTTTAAGCCACTATTTAGGGGTAATTTGTTACAGCCCCAATAGGAAACTACTACAGGATCCCTCCAAGTTGGAGAAAGAGCACAGATTTGCTTTATAATCGTGTTAAGATTGTAAGGTGTAAATCTAAGATTGAAAGGGGTGAGATCGTAACGGGTAAATCTAACATTACCCCTGCCAAATTTAACTGAGTGACTGACACACGTATCACGGGAATTTGGGTTTGGGGTGTTTTTTTGTTGTCTTATGGTGGGATTTGTGTGACATTTAATTCTTATTTTACAGATGTCTTACAGTAAGTAAGAGTAAAGACATAGGGTAAGGGAAAGGTATCTTTCAAGTTCCTTGAACTATTGAAGCATGTGCTAGGGTAAGAACGTTCAGTAAAAGCATTGAGTCCTTATCACCACAGAGTTCTTAATTGAGACTGTAACAGAGACGTGGGCAACTCTTGACCTGGTGGAAGTGACCGCTGACAGAGAACAAATACTACACCCCACTGGTCACACGTGGAAGACCAGGCAATGCAGATGCTACACAGTTAAGAGGATGAAAAATTGACTCTCCAAAAGTCATTTGTGGCAGGTACCTTTGATTTCCCATTCCTCTCCATTCCTCTCATTCCCCCTTGCTTTACAGAATATCAGCTCAGGTTGGCTCTCAGGCAGCCGAGTACTTCCAGAGAAGTGGCCACGCCCAGTGCTCAGTGGATGACTCTTGATTAATCTTAGCTAATCATGTTAGCTCCGTTCCTCTTTCCAGTAAGTGGTTTAGAAGGGAGCGTGCAACGCAATCCTGGATGTGAAGCAGCAGACAAAGTCTGCAGGGAGGCTTCTGGAAATTTTTCCCTTATTCTTAAAACAGCCATGAGACAGAGTCGCTTTCTCTGCTGGCTTTGGATACTGGTCTTTTCTTGGAGCTGCTGCAGAAAGCTTGAATAGAGTAAGAGACATGGCTGACAACAAAAGCCAATATGCTGTCAATGGCAAAGTAGAAAAATGGAAAGAATCTGGGACCTTGATGATGTTACTGAGCCATTGAATTAGCCAGCCCTGGAACTAGCTTAATTCTAAACTTTTTTATGAGATAATAAATGGCCCTTATTGTTTAAGTTAGTTGAGTTGGGATTCTCAATTACTTGCAACAGAAAGCATCCTAAATGACATAATGGAAAGTAAATTAATCATCAGTCTTTGTGCAATATTGACTGTGTGTGGCTTGGTCCCCTTTCTTGTCCTGGCCAACTGTGACTCCAAGCTATTCCCTGTGGACAGGAACTATCATTACAGCTGGCCTCATTAAAAGATGATGCAGCGGTGTGTTAACTTTTTAATTCTTGGTTAAAGTTTCACCCCCAAGATTTCCCATCCTTAATGGTTTGGATTCATTCAGTAATTGTAGAAGTAAAACTTCCATTGCAGTAGATATCTGTTAGAGGTAAAAGTGAGATTTGGGTACCATTAGACGACATTCAGTCAAGGAGCAATCACCCACCTTTTTGCTAGGTTCTGAGATTATGTAGGCTCAAGCATCAATGGCAAAGGAAAGCAAAGTCATACTTCTTTATTCATTGGGCTTAGGCCCCAACTCCCAATATAAAACCATTTGGTAAACTGAGCAGGAACTCCTTGGCTTGGGTTCAGGGGCCTAAAGGCAGTCTCCATGATTGAACCCCACTTCCAGCCTTCCCATTCAGGAAAGAAGATAAAAGAAAATTGAAGAGATCAGTGCTCCAAGGTACACACTGGTGGGAGAAAACCAGTGAATATTGAGTGGCATGAGCTTCTGCCAGCAGGAGGTGGCCTGGCTCTATCACCCTAAAGCCATATAAAAGATGAAAACAGAAGAGAATCTCACCTACGTAAGTTATCTCCTAATGCAGAGAAACCCATAAATATGGACCCAATAAATATGGCCTCAACAGTGTCATGAAATTTGACCAATAAGGTTAGCAAGTCTCCCAAGGGAAGGGACAAGCAAATGTAGAAGAGGAAGCTGGCAGACAGTATAAAAAAAAGTTCCTTCTCAGAAGGCCTTAGTATCTGGCCTTTGAAATATCTAAGGCATTCATGTTACAAGGTGGTCGGTATTACACTATTCTTAAAACTTAATGCAAGCTTCATTCATAGCTGACTTTTACTTCTCCATACGGCTTGGATCTTCTCTTATGAACTATTATATTTATAAGCATTTATTTCCCATGGCTCTGCTAAAAGGTAAAAAATCATCACTGCAACCACATCCAGACAACATGCAGAATAACAATACAGTTAGAAATCCTAGAGTGCTATCTGATTATACACAGATGAGTGTCACAGAGCAGACCCACAGGAGGAAGCAGCAAGTCGTACTGATATTTTGGCAAAACTTTATTTGGGGGGATTTGGTGGGATTTTTTTGGCCTCTACAAATTCAAGTGTCCCAGAGTTCATCAGTTTGCAGTTCGAGCACCATCCTAAACTATGTAAGAGGCCAAGAAGACTGTGTGCTGCCAAAACCTCTGGGCTGCTCCCTCAGAGCTCATCGGCCACACTGGGCTCTGTTACCAGTGTCTGTGAAAGCTCATTTTCTCATTTCTACTTCTCTTTTCATTGCAGTCTTATCATAGGTTAGTGGCTAAAATGAATAATCGCCACTTTTGCATGTAAGTCCTTCCTCAATCTTGTTCTAGATCATATTCTAGAAGACTCTCCTCCAGCCAAATGGTTTTTCCCAGCAAACCTTACTGTATCTTATAAATAGCTTCTGTCTTCCCACCTCTGTGCTTTTGCCCCTTCTATTCCTTTTAACGCTAGCATGTTAGCAATAAAAACATCCTTGCAGATGATCCAGTCCAAACTATCCATTTTCATCTAAGGAAACTTTGTCCCAGAATTACTGGAACTACAAAACAGTGTATCAATTAGCCTTTACTACATGACAAACCACCCCAAAACTTACTGACTTAAAAATAATGACAGTATTTTTCATGATTTTGTAAGTTGCCTGGATGGTTTATCTGCTGATTTTTTTCCTATGGTTCCTCATGCAGCTGCTTATAGCTGGAGGGTCAACTGGACAAGAAGGTCTGAGATGACTACACTCACATATGTAGAAGTTGGTATTGTTGTGGGTAGGGGTGTCTTGTGTCCCTCCAGTGGCTTATCCTCCAGAAGGCTTCCTTATGGTGGTCTCAGGGCAGTGTTCCAAGATGATGAAAGGTGAAAGCTATAAGGCCTTTTGTGGCCTAGACTATGGAACTCATGTAATAACACTCCCACTACATTCTACTGGCCAAAGTAAGTAATTCAAGTGTGTAGAGAAATAGGTTCCAACCCTGAATGAAAGAAGAAGCAAAGTCCTGTTGTACAGTGGAATGCACACCAGGATGTGAGGAATTGTAGCCATTAAACAATCCATCACACAAGACAAGGGAGGGACCAGTTGTCAGGTTGCACTGATATAGAATCCATGGAACCCTGAACAGAATGCTTCTGCCTAGGGACGGGATGGGATCTAGGTTCCAATGTGGCTGGGTACATTAGAGTACCCATTACAAAGCTGCCTTGCCGTTGCTAAGTATGGCCCTGGTACAATTTGAAAGGACATGATCCCAGCATACATCATTATGGAGGAAAAGTCAGGGAGTTGGCTATACTCACATTGGCAGTAAAAAAAGGGCAGACCCCATGTTCTTAAGTCTGGTCATCTGCTTTTTATACCACCAAATCAACTGTCAGTATGTCAAGATCTGGTTGGTATCCTGGAGACTGGGCTGTGCTAATCAAACACGGGAGTGGCTCTTGTGTAAAGAAGATTGCCCTAATTTGCAAAGATAAAAAGTCCATTAGAGGGTTTAGATGCTTGAGCTCCTGCTGTAAAGCAACATGAAGATCTAACTCATACTTAAAAAGTAACTTGGTAAGAATAGGATCCAAGTTAGGGGAGCCAAGTGGCGGAATGATAGGCATGGGCTTGGTTTAAATCCTCTCGCTGCCAGCTACTAACTCTGAGGGCTTTGCCAACCTCTCCTAGGATAAAGTTTCTCTCCCTGCAACCCTGCTTCCTCATCTGTAAAATGAGCATAGTTATATTTACCTGAAAGAGTTGCCATAAGAAATAGAAAAGGTCCTAGAACATTGCAGTGTGCAATACATAGTAATTATGCAAAATAATTGTAAGGTGATTAATACTACTGTAAGTCATTAATAACTACACAGTTTGATATCAGATAACACCAATCTCTAATTGCTGGGTCAGAGAGAGAGGACACCATCTCCTCTGGACTCTGATGGGACACTGTTAATATGTTTGTAGAAATCTAGCTGAACCTTTAGAACGTTGCATGCCACCTTTTCTGTCACACCTTCCTGGGCATCTCCTAGGTTTTCATTCTCATATTACAATACACGTGTGTGTAAAGGACTTGGAAACAAAGGGAGAAATGCACTAGAAGTGCAAATCAGTCTCATAATTTTCCATGCCCTGACGGAATGTACACACCAGGGTGTGAGAAACAGTTCTCTCAAAGATGAAGATGTCACTAATGAAGTTTTATTGTGTAGAGTACAATGGCAGTCCTAACAGCAACCACATCAGAGGCAATTTGCCCACCCTAATACTAACACATTGCAGTTAAAAGTTTAGATTAATTTCCCACCATTATTCAGAGGAGGATCAATGCTCTGTAGAATAAAGTGGCAACGTAAAGCTAGGATGAGTGGGAAAATTCATAATTTTCTTAAAAATAAAGATAATTTGTTTAAAATAGTATTTTGACTATAGTTAACTTTATTTTCCCTGTTATTTTTCTAAAAACAATTAGATAATGTATTATTCCTTCTTTTATCCTCTTTCAACAGTTCTCCTCATTCTTATATTCTTGCTGCAATAACATCATTTTGATGATCACTTCAACTGTTAACCTTCCCATCAGCTCGCAGAAAAATTGGTCTTTTCCAGTTCTGCTTTATCCACTCACACAGATACCTTCAACAAGGGACAGGCACCAACAATGCACATCTTCCTTTCAGGAAACTTGTCATAACTCTGTAAACATTGACCATAAATAAGCCTTGCTCTGAGACGTATTGGAAATCCCCCTGGCCAAAGGAGCATATTAGCCAAAACCCGGTGACACCGGGATTGAGGGAAAACTCACCAGCTATCCCACAGAATCAAAAATGAAAGAACCTGTGCTCCCTTTAGTCCACCAGCCTCCCTAACCACAGTAGGGACTTGTCTTAGTCGGCGTGGGCTGCCATAATAAAATCCCACAGAATGGGTGACTTATACAAGAGGAGTTTATTTTCTCGCAGTTCTGGAGGCTAGAATTCTGAGATGATGGAGCCAGCAAGCTTGGGTCCACACCCTGGTTTGCTGTGTCCCCTCACGGCCTTTCCTCAGTGTGTGCATGTGAGGACAGCCATCTCTCTTCTTCTTCTTATAAAGGCACCAGCCCTTTCAGATGAGAGTCCCACCTTCATAACCTCATTTGACCTTAATTTCCTCCTTAAAGGCTCTAACTCCAAAAACAGTCACATTGAGGTTAGGGTTTTAACATACGAGTTTTCAGGGGATACAATTCAGTCCACAGCAGTGTTCAATAAATATTTAAGCAAGTCATTTTTTTTCCAAACATGGTTCTCCTGGAAGAATAAGTCACCTGTGGTCAGGGAGAAGGCAGGGGACTTACCTTACTTAAACAATGAAAAAGAAAATACTCTGAGCATTTTTGTTTAATTTCAAATATACAGTCAGAGAGGCAAAGAAAATCCTCGTCTTTCGAAAAGATCATATATCTATTTGAAGGTCAGGCTTGTAGGTTCAGTTTTTCAATGGTATATGTTTATTGATAAGCAATTCAAGGCATGAAGACAGGAATAATGGGACAGCAACTAATTCTGTTTAATTGGCATGTAGGCCACTTCAAGGGGAGTAGAGAGGCATGACCCGAAGGCTAGGTTGGGGCCAGATGGTGAAGGACCTTGAATATCACAGTAAGAGCACTTACTTTACCCTATAGGTAACGGGTTAGATAAAGTTTTTTTAGCAGATGAGAACCATGGTTAATGCTGTACTTTAGAAAAAGTATGATGGCGAAAATACAGAGAATGTCTTTGCAAGGAAGAGATAAGGGGAAAGAAACCAATCAAAAGTCAGTACAGTCGTCCAGTAAAGAGTTACTTGCAGTATTTTGTCTTTACAGAGTTGTGACTGTCTAAGGTGGGTATGACAGATTCTTTCTCTGACAGATGAGGAAAATGAGCCTTTGAATCTCTGAGCTTCTGGGGACTAAGAGACTAAGTCACGATCACACGGCTGGTAAGCTCCAGAACAATAACTAGCATCTGGGACTTCTAACTCCCAGTCCAATCTCTTCATTTAAATAAATATTAATATTTTCTAAGTCAAGAGAAAATGGATAATTTTCATATGGTTTTCATTTCTCCAAGAAGACAATCCTTGTTCTTTTACAATAAATACAGACTTTTTAAAAGAAAATGTCTATTTGGTTCTCCAAGTAGAATGAAAATTTGAGCCAAATTCCACACTGGCAGAAACCTGACGGAGAGCATACCACCATGGTTAAGACTGTAGATTTCAGTAAGCAGCTGCGTCCACATCCTGCCCGCGCCATGTACTAGTGTCACCCCCTAAACCTCATTCTTATCTTTTTTTTGAAACACAATTGATTATACATATTTGTGGGGTACAGAGTTGAATATCAATACCTGTGTACAATATGTGATGATCAAATCAGGATAATTAGCATATTCATCATTACGAAGTGTAATCATTTTTGTGATCCTTTACCAATTTCTCACTAACCCCTTTCCCCTTCCAACCTCTAGTAACCATGGATGAGCTTGGAGAAAATTATGTTAAGTGAAACAAGCCAGGCACAGAAAAGAAATACCACATGTCCTCACTCATCAATGCGAAAGAAAGAAAGAAAGGTACAACAATCACAATAATATGTTGAACTCTCATTTTTCTTACTGTAAAGTGGAGAAAACATACCATGAGATCATACATGGAAAATTCCTGCTGCATAACCAATATTTGATAAATATAAACCATGGTTATTAAATGTGCACTTTTCTGTACCTAATATTCTTAACTATATCAAACAGGAAAACATATTTCAATTGTTTCAGCAGCACAAGTTTGTTAAGCAGAGTTCATGCTGGTCTTTAGAATCAAATGTGGTTCTCATAGCTGGAAGAATAAGTTGCCTGTGGCCAGGGAGAAGGCAGGAGGCTTACTTTAAATAATGAAAAAGGAAAATGTTACTCTGAGCATTTTTGTTTAATTTCAGATATACAGTTAGAGAGGCAAAGAAAATCCTTGTCTCTCAAAAAGAAAATCATATATTATATCTGCTAGACGGTTAGGCTTGTAGATTCAGTCTTTCAATGATATATGTTTATGCTAATTGATGAAGGTACATTCTGTTGATTACAAATGAAATTATCTTGCTTAGCAGTCAAGTGCAGGAAGACAAATATCAAATCTCACTAACTACACTTCCAGCTGTTTCACAAACAGATATAAAAGATAATCCCTGACTAAATAGCATTACTTTCAAGATAAAAATCAACTTTCAAGTGCACTGTGTTGAATAGGAGAAGCCAAGTTTACTCCAAAAGTTTCCAATCATTGGGGTTGAATAATATTTATTAGAAGAACTTGTGCACTGGTGTTGAAATTGACAGGAGTGGTGCTTTTTGGCCCAGCATGATGCTAATATCTGTAATTAAGAAAAAGCTTAAAGAGCATCTGCAAAGTGTTTAGTTTGATAAGTCTCTTTGCAAGTAAATTTACTGAGCTTCATTATTTGTTTCCAAAGACACATAAAAACATTTAAAGGTCATATGGCATCACCTCTCTTCAAAAACTTAATGACTTCTAAGCCCTAACATCACATTTGCAATTATTGATATCATTATTACCACCTTCCCTAGCACCAAGTCCTCACTTCCAACACCAGCTTTACTCCCAATGCACTGTCTTCACCTCTGCACCCTCCATGGCTACCCCTACCACCAATGACAGCAGTTCAGCCACCAGTGTTGCCAGCTCCACCACCACCATCAGCCCCACATCCATCTCCACGTTTCCTTCTCTATCATTACCAGTGCTACCTACCAACCATTGCCACCATATCTGCCACTCCCTCATCACAGTCACCACCATCATTCTACTAGGACCTCTAGTTGTATTAAATGCTACAAACTCTTGTGGTTTCTCCATCCTTCAATCCAAAGTGTTTAACTAGGACTAGGGGCAATATTGCAATTTAGTTACTTAGCAGATAATCAAGTTATACTTGTATTTGTCTGGTAAACCCAAACTCAATTTCTGCTGAACTGCTCACAATTTAGGGTAGAGAATAATGTGCAAATAAGCAAGACATTATTGTTTTTATTTTCATTTTTTTATTTAGCTAATTTTCCACTGCCATTTTGACGTCATGGATTTTTTGTGTGTGGCCACCATTTTTGAAATTCACCCATTCTTTATCCCTCCTCTCACTCTACAATACATCCCTAAGAGTGGGGTTCAGCTAGAGGATGAGGCTCAGGTCTACGATAAAACTAGTCTGCACATTTGCTAATATTTTTAATAAAAGCAGAAAATTTAATGACAAAAAAATGTACCTCAAAGAAGCTACAAAATCACAATGTCAAAAAAAAACTCTGGGATCAGAAGGCTACACTGAAACACACTCTTTGAAAAATCTTTACTCACATGTAGATCATTAACAATAAAATGTGTTAAATACTGTTACACCACTAATGCATTTCCTGCAAAATGTTATCCAAATTATTTTTTCTAGCAACTTAAAATACAAACTTACATATAAAATTTTTTCATGTCATTTAGAATTTCCTCAACTCCAATTTGCTCATATGAAAAAATTTTATCAACTAATATTTCTCAGGTCAATTACCATACTCGTGCATTCCAGCCAAAAGTACATTAACTTCGAGAATCAATAATCTCAAAGTGTTGCATTATACAAAGGGGTTACCTGATGAGAAGCAAATGGAAACTTCAAGAAAATGGGGGGTGAAACGTCTTCAATCAATGCTAAAGAATAAGGCTGCTCCACAGTCTGCTCTGACTTTTTTGATTCTGCAGCCCAGGAGGCTGAGCCCTGCTGACTCATCATCTGGGCTTCCTTGCCAGCGGGTCTAGTTGAAAACAGCCAATGGGAGACAATGGAAAGAGAAGTTGGGGCATCTCTTCCTTCCGCTTGCCAGTTTCAGTGTCTTTCTGTGTCCTTCTACTATCACAGCTCTAGCCAGACAGGCTCTCCCCATGGCTCTAGTTGTTGCAGGACAACCACAATACTGTTTCCTTCCTTTGTTCTTTTTGTCCTTTGGGTGGCGACAATTTCCCGTTGTTGCTATGTCTGAGTGCCTCAACGTTTCTAACCCTGCTCACACATCTGACAGTAATCACTCCATTAGCGTCTCTCAATTTAAGCCATCTGGGATGAATTCCATCTCCTGACAGCACCCTAATTGAAACAGCCATGAAAAGAAGACACAGGCCCTATGCTACTCTTCTCAAATACCTTGTGAAAAGGTCATCACCAAAATCTAGTAGATTAAAACACCTCAGCAGTCTGCTTAAAACTAGCATTAAGAAAAATAGTCAGGCAAGATTCCCTGTCCCTGATGTAGCCATCTCTCCGCTTTCGGCTCCCCCACCCCCACCCCTGCCTTGGATTTCTAGAAGACAAAGGGCGACTTTACATTCTATTTTGTTCACCTTAAGCTACAGAGTAGGGGTTCCAGGTAGGGTTCTACATTAGCAGAGAATAGTGTTGTAGGGTTAGGGCATCTCATAACTAAAGCCAAAATGTTTCATTATTTTAGTTATACTAAGTTTCCATTTGTATTGTCAGGGCTAGAGCTCAGACCCTACAAACCCATTGTACAGACTGGGTTACCAGACCCAGCACATGCAGGTCCATGCTAGGTAATTGCGAAAAGATCCCGGGAGCTGTTGGCAGACGACAGGAGCTGAGTCCTCAGCTGTAGCAGCAGCGGCAGCAGTGGGGCATCCCGTGGGCACTGGCAGCAACAGCCTCCAACAGCTATAGTGGCCTCCCCATGCCCCCCTCCCCCACCAGGGGCATCCTGGGGGTGGGGGGCACAGTGGATCAGAGCCACTTGTCCTTTATACTTAAGTCCATAGCCCAGGACACCTGGGTGCACATGCGCAATTACATTAGACAATAAACAAGGAACACCTGGGCGCACAGGCATAGTTAAATCAAATGCTCAGCAAGATTCTGAACATCTGAGGGGCCCTGACCATTTTCCTATATTTTCCCAAGAGTTGTGTACTTTGAATATCCTTCATGCCAAGCCTCTTGAGAATCTAGGCATGGCACATAGGGTGCAGAAGAGAAAGAAAGCACTGGAATATTAAAATCTCTTACATTTGTATAAGGCAGTGCTATATTTTTTAAATGCTTTTGTATCTATCAGGCTAGGGGTCACAGACCCTTCAAACCAGGTGTGCAGACTGGGTCACAGACCCCTCACAAGACAGGCTGGGTCACAGACCCCTCATGCACCAGGCTGGGTCACAGACCCCTCACCTACAGATCACGAGCAAGGTAATTGGGAAAAGACCCTGGGAGCCATAGGCAGAGTTGACAGTTTCATTCCAATGTGAGCTCAGTCCTCAGCTTCCTCAGCAGCAGCAGCAACTTACAGCAGCCTCCATCCAGCAGCAGCAGTGGTGGCCTCCCAGGGCATCCTGGGGGCCCTGGCAGCAACAGCCTCCAGCAGCAGTAGCGGCCACCCTGTGTCCTCCCCCCGTCCCCTGCAGGGCATCCAGGGGGCAGGGGGCACTGTAGATCAGCACCGCTCATCCTTTATACTTAAGCCCCATAACACAGGAACACGTGGGTGCACATGCACAGTTATCACATTTACATCAAATGCTCAGCAAGATTCTGAACCCACCCTCCCCCCTCCAGGGAGCCTGACCATTTACTTTCACTTTCCCTACAGTATCCTTCATATATATTGCATAATTCAGAAATCAAACCGTAACAGTTCAAATGGAGAAGGCAAACATAAAAGGATAAACAGAACATTGAATAATAACTGTATTGTAAAAAATAAATAACATTCAGAGAGTAGGTATATAGGGCAATCTCATCTAATGCGATTGTACCAATTCTTGTTAAAAATTTGACTATAAAGCAATTTTCTTTTAATCAAAACCTATTTTTCCATTGACTTACATTACAAAGCCAAAAAATGTGTTCCTCACAGAAAATATTTTAGCCCTAAATCTAAATAAAAATCACATTTAACAAAGCAACAAATCCATCTAAAGTCAATTATCTAAAGGAAAAGCTATAGTTTTCTGACAAAACAATAATCACACTCAAAATAATTCAGAAAATACAAAAAAAAAAAAATCTCCAGAATAATATTCCCTTAAGGATTGATCCACATAGAAGCAAAATCACCCAGACAGGCTCCCCAATAAGGCAGCCACACAATTTTTTTAAAAAAGAAAGCCATATTCTTATTTAAATCTAGTTGTGATTATTGTGTGCTACAATTCGAAGGACCCTGGGGAGGTCCAATTCAAAATTCTTTCCTTTACTGCTGTCTGGCATTTAATTCTCAGTGACTTACTCCTTTGGGTTAAATGCTTCCTTCTCCCAGAGTCTTCTCTCTAACTAGAAATGTCTTTCAAATGGATAACTTGTTACACCCTGGAAGCCATGCTCTCCAAGTTGTAATCTTTGGGCCATCTATACCAGAATCACCAGATATGCTTATAAAAAATGCAAATTCTTACTGCATCCTAGACCTTCTGAATCAGCATCCCAGGAATTGGTCTGGGAGTCCGAAATCTTAACAAGCTCCCAGGCGTATGTTAACATTTGAAAACCCTTCCTTGCTGTGAATAATGTTATCAAACTGTTTCCTTCAGTGCTGTCCTATGCAGGGGAAGGATTTTATCCTGTCCTGTGTGTATTCTGTGCTCTGGGTACACAATGTTCTTTACTTTCTGAGATGCTAGAGGTCTTTGAGGATGCAATCACAATACCCTCCAGCTGCAGGGGCTTTAGAGTTTGTAAAGCATATTTTATTCACTCTCTATTTTAATCTTCATAGCAGGCCTGGAAGGATTATTTTTACATCAATTTTTTATGTAAAAAAATGAATTTTCAGAGAAATTAGATCTTTCTAAAGGTTACACAGAACTGAGATTCAAAACCAGATCTTCTAATGCTAATTCTCATTTTCTAAGTTAGGCTCATATCACTTGAAAAGTTAAATAGCCCTTAAAAGGAGGAAAAAAGGGTGAATAGGACTTGCTGAAATCTCAAATAATCAAAAGATGAGAGCACAGAATGGGATTAAAATATCCTTATGTTGGACATTTACAATTCAAAGTAAATTGCACTGACTCTCCAAGCTCAGTCAGATTGTAATACCACAAAAACACTTGACTCTAATCAAAGGCCAACAGAATATTGGTTATTCTCAGTCATTTGATTTTACACTAAGCTCTAAGGATCTTTTCTCAGTCTAATGTGGAATTTTATATGTTCTGCTGTGGACAGAGCACAGTGGAATGGTATATTTTGGCTCAGAAAAATATAATCTTCTTAATCTAGTTTTTATTAAGCAAAATTTTAAACATGCACAAGGCAGAGAGAATATAGCATAATGATCCCACATGTACCCATCACCCAGCTTCAACAATTATCAAGATTCTGCTGATCCTGGAAAAAAAGTAGTTTTAAAAAGCACACCTCTAAATCATACCCGTATAACGAACATGTGAATTCAAAATTCCCCACTGCAAATCTCAAAATATTTCCTAAATAAAGAAGCAAATATGTACATTAACAAATATATTTATGCACACACATATTTTTAAGGGGAATGAATTGTTTTTCTTGTGGGGATGCATACAAAATGCCTGCTTATAGCTCAAAAATGTGTGCGTTTTCACAATCTATTTGATGGCAGGCACTAATGGTCAGAAAAAATAAAATTTAGTCTTTACAGTCTGTCCTGTCTTTAAGCAAAATGTGTGCCATTTACTTGGGAGCTATATAACAGATGTGGATTTAAAAGGAAGAGACCAGTTATAAAGCACTAGGGGAAAGCTGTGCAGATGTCCCTGTTTATAATGTGTTACTATGCAGGCCCAATTTATCTCACTGCAAGTGATATAGGACTTCATGAAACAGCTCCAGATTATAGATTACCAACACCCTCTTTTAAAGAACTTACATTACAAAAAGAAAAAGCGTTCTTAAACCTGGCCATTAAGGTACACAGGGTGGTGTCCTGGACACATCCAACCTGATACATAAGATGGAAATAGGGAAATGCTCATGAGGAGCTCCATTCAAGGATATAAGACACAACAGCATGTGTGCACAAGGCTGAGGCCTTTGTGGGTAGGCTATTTCTAAGATCGCCTCATACATTAGATAGTTCATCACACCAGAAACCTGAAATAACTTCATTATCATTAGGATAAAAAAGTATTCTTTTTGCTTTCACAGAGCTGTAGCTTTCTACAGAGCCAATGACTATCATACCGAGTGCTCGTTTTGCAAATTAGTAGAGCAAGGCACCCTACTAGATCCTTCATATATAAAGATGATCTTAATTTATGTTACCCTTTAAGATAAGTATTGTTAATGGATTTCAGATATGAGGAAGCTGAGATTCAGGGATAAGTAACTTGACAACTTTAAAACAGCTAGAAAGTAGCTGATCCTGAATTTGCACTTGGTTCTTTCTGATTCCAAATCTTTTCAGGAACTCTCATAAACAACAGGAGCGAGTGGACAATCTGGCACTATGTATCCTCTTGCTTGATTCAGCTATTCCTTTTCTAGAAATTTTATCTGTGGGAATAATAGAACAAGGTTCCAAACCAGTATATACAAAGAGATCCACTGCAGTGTTATTTGCAATATAAAATTGTAATTTGCAATTGGCAACCTCCAAACTGTCTACTGAGGTTGAATAAATAAATTTTGACAAGTCCATATACTGAAATATTATACACCTGTTTTAAAGGCTAAAGGTAAGGAATATATTGATATTTAACCTCTATTTTGGGTGAAGAAGGCAAATTTTAGAATAGTATTATAATAGAATTTTGCATGTGTATGTGTGTATGTGTGTACATGTAAGCATTGAAATATCCACAAAGATACACAGCAAACTTACCAGTGCTTTCAATTTCTTCGATTTATTTAAATTTTTAAACAAATATATTATCAGATAAAAAGGATAAAAGTTTTCCGTTTGAAAAACTAAGTCCCTGTTCTTTCTCCTCAATGGTCAAACCCCTGCTCTAATCTTGCCCAGCATTTGAAAGTGATATCAAGGAAGGTTTAGTGGGAGATGGAGGATTTGCCTTTATTCAGATGTCACCTCATTTGCAAAGCTTCCCCTGACCTCTGGAAGCAGAAATAGATGCTTCCTTCTTGGGTTCCCAGGACATCCTAAGTACATTCCTCATCATAACAGTAATCTCTCTGCTGTAAACATTTGGGTTACACCCTCGCTTGACTCTGAGATCCTCAAGAGGAGGAATCACACTTCTTTTATCTGGCACATGGCATATGTTTAATAAATGTTTGATGAATGAATAACTGAGTGAGTGAAAGAAAAAGCTGGTTGGTGAACAGTGTTTAACTTCAAAAAGCTGGTGATGTGTTCAAAACCCCCATCACTGAACTATAGCAGCCCATTAGAATCAATTAACGTCTGAGATAAATGTGCTGCTGTTGAGAGAGAACCCTGGGTCATGAAAAGAGCATGGACTTTGGGGTTAGACAACGGATATAAATCCTGGATTTTTCCACTTGGTAATTTTGTGAGAAAGTCTCATCATCTTTCTGAGTCTTAGTCTCCATCTATAAAATGAGTAGGATAATAGTGACATTTCAGGTTTGCCGTGAAGATGAGATTAGATAAAGTACGCATAATACCTGGCACATAGTAGATATTTAATAAATATTTGCTGTCATCATTATTACACAGCCTGTTAGGTGAAAAGTAATTGGGCTAAGAGTGACTTCCAGGAACACAAGAGAATAAAATTAAGGATTGTGTTTAGGCTGTTGATCCAACACTGATCTTTCCTACAACAGTGATGTCCCCAAATCCTTCAGGTGGTCAGATGTATCTCCTGGGTGCTCTGTCTTACGTGGCATCTTCTAGACCAATTTGACTCTTGGGCAAGGGAGGATGACACAGAAGCAAGTGGCTCCCAGAACCAAAAGCTGAAGTCTTTGGTGACCTCTGGAAACCTTGATTTCATGTAATCAAAGACATTGTCTAATTTACAAAACACGCGAACAGCAAAATGAAGATATTAGGGATTCAGATGCCTTGTTAGTGGGAATAGACCCCAGAACAACCTTTCTCGGGAGACAAATTGACAGAATCTATTAATGTGTAAAGCATGCATTACTCTTTGATTCAGCAATTGTTCATCTAAGAATTTATCCTGTAGAAATACCTGCAAAAATGTGCAATTCTACATGAACAGTGTGAAGCACTGTTTGCAAGAGTGAAAAATCAGCAACAACCCAAATCAATAGAGAAATGGCTAAATAAATTATGATACATCCCTCCAAAGGTGTACACTGCAGCTATTAAAATGAAATATATATATTGGGCCAGCCCAGTGGCGCACTGCTACGGTGCGCCGCTTGGGAGTGTGGCGGTGCTCCCGCCGAGGGTTCGGATCCCACATACAGACCGGCCACTCACTGGCTGAGCGAGGTGCGGGCGCAACACCAAGGGTTGCGATCCCGTTGCCGGTCCCGGTCCGGTATGGGCGCAACACTGAGGGTTCCGATTCGTTGCTGGTCACGAAAAATAAAGACAAAAAAAGGAAAAAAAAAAATGAAATATATATATATATATACATCCATGATAAAAAATGTGTAACATGTGAATAAATGAAAAAAGAAAATTGGAGGACAATATTCATATCAGCTCAATTTTATTTAAAAAAAAAATAGTGATAGTAATAATAATGTTTGTATATGCATAGAAAAAAACCTGGTAAAATATATTCCAAATTATTCTATTTTAGGGTGATATGAGGCGGCTTTCACTTTCTACTATAAGGAATGAAGTATCATTTTAATATTATAAATGAACATGTATTACTTTGGTAATTAAAAAACAAAAATGTTGTATTTTTAAATCTAAGTTATTAATAGAAGGAAGGTAAAATATGGGACAAAGCATGACTTTGTTAAAGTCCTAAACTATCCTTTTTGATGATTCTAGTCCCCAAGGCCCTTTAACCTTTAGCCAGAGAATCGGCCATGCCCTATAATTCTGTTAGCTAACCTGATAGGTTTGATTGATGGTAAATGGAACATGAGAATATCTAGAATGGTCTTTCTTTTCTTTTCTCAAAATGAACAAAAGCCTAATGTACAACCTGGCTGTGAAATATGTAATTGGAAAAAGTATTGCCCCTTGGTTAAAGAAGTGACCTCCAATGGGCAATAATTCCTCTAGATTGAACATTTTGTTACAATTGTCCACAGAAACTTAAAGAGGTTATTTCCTTGATCTGCAGGGCATTCATTTTCTACTATAAGCATCCCACAGTGTAATGTGTATACCCTACATATAGAAGATTAATAACATTTCTCTAGTGCTTTTTCCTGAACTTCTTGATACAAGTGGTGTTCGTGGAAATGATTTGATCTGAATCACTTTTGGGCCCCAGCATTCAAGCATTCCTAGCTGTTCTTCTCTCTTATCTCCACCACTGTTGCATATTCCTTTAAAAAAAAATCATTTATAATTGAAAAAATGCAAATAAAAAATATTTCCCACCTACCAAATTAGTAAGGATTGATGAAATGAACAAAATCCAGGGTTGGTGAGTGCACACTCTGCACTGTGTGGGGGTGTAAATTAGCACACGTTTTCCAGGAGATGGTCTAGCAATGTGTATCAGATTGAAGAAAAAGAAAATAAATAAGAATCCTTTTGATCCTGCCATCTTGCCCAGGAATGAAAAGATGTATGCTTAGTTAAAAACTAGAAACAACTGACACCGTCATCAGTATGGGACAAGTTAAAAACTGTGGAATATTCCGACAGTAGGACATCCATTCTGAGATATGGGTAGGTGGGATAGTGTCCCCCTCAAAATTCGTGTCTACCTGAAACCTCTGAATGTAACCTTATTTGCAAATAGGATATTTTCAGATGTAATTATGGGTCTCTAGGTGGAGTCATTCTGGGTTTAGGGTGGGCTGTAAATCCAACGACTTCTGTCCTCTTTATTTAAAAACAAAACGAAACAACGAGAGAACACAGAGACACAGACACACCCAGGGAACAAGGTCATGTGAACACAGACAGAGACTGGAGTGAAGCAGCTTCAAGCCAAGAAACGCCAAGCACTGTTGGCATCGCTGGTGGCTAGGAGAGGACACAGAACAGATTCTCCCTCAGAGCCTCGAGTGGAAACCAATCCCGTCAACACCTTGATTTCAGATTTTTGGCCTCTTGAATGTGAGAGAATACGTTTCTGCTTGTTGTAAGCCGTTCAGTGTGTGGTCATTTGTCACAGCAGCCCTCTGAAACTAATACAGATACCATGTCTGTGATCTGTTTTAAAATGATCCAGGGATGAGGGGATAGGGTGGAGTCAAAGGGAGACAGTGAAACAAAATTAGGTAATGGGTACATGGGGGGGTATAGAATATTCTGAATGCTTTTGTGTGTATTTCAAATTTTCCATAATGAAAAGTTAAAAAGAAATACTATACAGATTTAAATTTATCAAAATGGAAAGATATCTATGAACATATTGTTTGGTTGAATAAATAGGTCACTAAACTTCCTGGAACGATGTGTATTAAAATGTTATCATGCTAGTTAATTCTGGGTAGTGTGATTTGAGTTAATTTTTTCATCATATGTGTTTGTATTGTTGGAATTTTTTACAGTAAGAAATGGTTTATTTTTATTTTAAAAGATTAACTTATTTTCAATAATAAAAATAATAATATTCCCTTTCAAATTATACCATAACAGAAATTTCGCTTATTACTCTCACTGTGCCTGTAATAAGTCTGGTGTTTCCATTCCCATTTTAAAGAAGATTGGAAGCTCAGGGAAATAACCTCCCTAACATCACTAAAGATTTTGGATCGAAATTCAAAATTAAGGCCAGAATTTGCCAAAAGTGGAGGTGGTCTCATTGTCAGCTGTACCTTGGGCGTTCTCTCCTCACTGTCAGCAGGAGACTTTAGGAAGTTTGATGTCCCTCTCAGACATCACCAGACACTGACCTGATGGGTAGGGCATATGCCCAGCCTCTGGGTATATATGTCAACACGATAGAGCCAGTGTTGTCTCTTCACGTATCAAGAGGGCCGTCCTTAACTACACTGCCATTCAAGTAATGCTAGAGGAAGGAATGGGATTCAGGAGATTCTCTTCCCTCTAACCTCCCCCACTCCCACCAGCCAAGCTGGTGCAAGGAAAATAGACAAAGAGGGCTTAGATTCTAGTGGGTAAAAGAAGTGACTCTAGCAAGGAGAGCAAATACATGACATACTTCCTGCCCACTCCCTGTGACAGCCACCACTCGTTGACTGTAGTATTCTTCAGACTGGAGATTGGATGACAATCCAATAAAGATCTGCTCCCTATAAAGGTGGCTCACAAGATGAAACTTATTTGCCATCCGTAGATCCTATTCTGAATCAAATTCTGACCGAAGGCCAAAGGAGCAGTTTGTTGGCAAAATAGCAAGGTAGAAGTGAAGGGAATCTTGGAAAAGAAATAATAATGTCATCTGAGAGTTTGAAATTAAAAAAAAAAAAAAACCTCACCATAGTCATAAATTCCATTTAGCATTTACTAAGCACATACTATGTGCCAGATCTAGGAATATAAAGAAAACTAACCACAGTCTCTGCCCTTGAGGAGTTTATAAAAACAGACAGCAAATTGCTCTGGAAATTAGAAAGGCAAACTTCAGAAAGACCATAAAACAAGATGCACAAGATCCAATTGGGGGCTCCCTTTCCTCAACCAGATCTGCACCAGTCCAAAGACAGAGCTTAGATTTTTCAAAGCTACAACCCAGGGACTGCTCCAGCCAAACATACAGGCTTTATTTTTTGCTATATCCAGAAAACAGGAGAAATGTCGAAATAGGTGCTGATTCTCCACTATCATTTGTTCAATAAGTGCCATGCACGTTTCATTTATAATCTCTAATCCTCACGACGACTCTGCAAGCTAGGTAATATTATTCTCATTTTACTCATGAGGAAAATAAAGTTCCAAGAGGTAAAGTAACATGAACAGGAAATAGCCTTTAAGGGGTGGAAATGGGATTTAAACTTAAGTCTGTTTGAGTCTACGTGCTTTGCACAACGCCATGCTGCCTCTGAAAAGAGAAAAAATACGTGTGTGAGCTTGAGTGAACAAGTGCGCTCACATACGTGTCTGGTATGTACATGGGCATGTACCCAGCAAAGGCCAAAAACCATACAGTTACTGAGGAGGACACCTGCGTTTTTACAGATTACCAGAACTAAACAGTAATGGAAGCCATGAACACACTGGCTGCAGACGTATAAATTGAAGAAAGTGGCTTCTGATCACAGGAAATGCTCTCCAAAACATTTGACTCAATGGACTCAAATCAGGAAATAATTCCTCACTGTACACCTTCTCCAGTTTTTATGCAGCAACTGAGAACTTAGTCTTACTTTTTGAAAATGCCAGACTGAGAAAAGAGAGCAAGCAGTGAATAAAATCATTTCAACAGAACAGCAGCAGGAATGCTTCCACCCCCTTGGTCCTGGTTTTACCACTCCTTTTTCCTAAATCATTATGGGGCCAAGGGACAGAAAGAAAACAAAGAGAACGAAACAGAACCAGGAGACTTTGGAGAAAGGTGAGATGAAGGGTAAAAGACTCACTTCATCTGTCCCAAGGCCTCAATAGAAAAAAAATATCTCAGGCACCTAGACCTGTTTGATTCAGTTGTACTGCAGAATCTTTCCATTACGTAAGAGTTTTCTTCCCAGAATAAATGTCTCAGATTAGCTAATCACCCAAAATTAAAACACAATTTCTGTATTTAATTTTTTTGTATTACCAACATGTTCAAGTTAAAGCCAAAGATTAAACGTCCTTATATTTTTGTTGTGATTTTATTGCCAAATGCAAATATCTTACTGTAAGTCATTACTCTCCCGCTGTTGTGGTCTGATTAATTCTCACAATATTAGCCAGCAATTCATTTTATCCCTTGGCGTCGCAAGAGTTGAAGGAGATAAGTGGCTGATAAAAGATCTCTGAGAACAGTTACAAATGATTCACTTTAAAAGAATAATAAAGCAGCCACTGGATAAGTGCAGCTGAGTAAACCTTCCATCCATTGCACGAAACTAATTTAGTTTTAAAAACTTGGGCAAATTATAGTCAATAATCTTCACTGTCATCCCGCTGCTCACAAAACTTTTGAGAAGAAACTTAATGCTGAAATGCAAATATTTAATTAGATTTTAATGGTGAGGTTTATTTTTCCTAAATCTGGTCATCTGTCTCAATTACATTCTCCATTTTTTACAGTTAACCAGGAATTGTCGTTCCCACGGGCTTTGGGGATGTTTTCTCTTCCCTAATTCCTGTTTAGCATTTAAAGAGTTTGGTTTGTTCTTTTCTCTTTTGGAAAAAAGAAACATTTGGCAAAAAAAAAAAAAAGTACATGTCTGAGCAATGCTTTTAAAGCTAATTGTCCTTCTGTCCTAATAACAGAGACTCTTCAGTAGCTAAACAATTAATTGTCTTTTTCTCTACCTCACTGCACAGAGCAATTAATACGCATTTTATTTATTTAACTCCCAATTAAAGCAGTTCCGTATATACTTGAAAATTCTAATGCTATATTTGTTTCAAATGTATTCTGTAGTTTAGATTTTACACTAATTCGCAGAAATTAGTGAAATGTAGCTACTCATGTCCCTTTCTGAAAGCCAAAATTAAAATCTGTCATTCCTTATGTTAAGCATAAAACCCTCAGAACCTTCACGGCGGGGTGGGGGGTGGGGGGATAATGAAACTGCGTTTCTGAGTTTCTCTGCTTTGTTCCGACCATCAAGCTACATGACCGGCTTCGGACCCACCGTCCCACACTGGGCTCTGTGATCCTGGAACTGGACCTCCGCGAACCACCTTCCTTTGCCAGCTGCCAGACTCCGCCAGCAGGGGGCGCTCAGGGACACCGGAGGGCCGCGGGAGGAAGGGCCCGGCTGGCTCAGCTGCTGCGTGTTCCTATGAGCGTCACCTCAGCAGGGCTGCTTCGTCCTGGCAGCAGCAACGTGTGGCGGTAGCAGCAGTTGATTCCACCTTGCAGTTTCCCCAGCACTGGCAGGAACAGCCTCATCTCGCGTTCTCGTAGACATCGGCGCCAGCGAGGAGCACACCTTCTCCAGAGGTCCGGTTGCAGCCCTGGGAAGCCCTTCCTCCAGGCTTCTGGTTCGATCACTCCAACCTACTTCCTTTTCCCCCCAGCCCAATGGCTGGTCGCTGCCTCCTGCGGTTGCTACCTCTGTGATACCTTAATATTCACTCTTTGCGTTTCCAGGGTTTAACACCTTTAACACAATTTTTAGTATTCAATTCCATAAAATTAATTGGAATGGTTTCAGTCTCCTGGCTGGATCTCGATTTATACCCTTGCTTAACTTTCAAAGTAGATAGATCAGGGTTGGAATCCCAACCCTCCCACTTACCGGCTTGTGTGACCTTAGTGGATTACTTAATATTTCTGAGCTTTCATTTCTGCTTATGCAAAATGGGTAAAATACCCTAGCGTTGTCAGGATTAATGAGATAATCCATGTCAAGTGGTTTACACATAATAAGAGCTAAAAAAGTTGGTTCCTTTCCCCTCTGCCTTCTGTAGGTTCAAGTTTTCCCTTTTACAGCAGATAGGAGTTACGCTCTTTCCTTACAAAGAATAAATGCATTCTTTCTCCTTCTTGACAACTTATATAGTGCCAATTGTAGTTCCGCAATCGTCCTGGTTAGCTCCTCAATGATGCCTTAATTCCAGAAGCAATCATTACAGTAACTCCTTCAATCCTGTCAATACGTTTTTATGTTGACCATATTCTTTTCCATTACTTTCTGGCAGGCTATCTTCTCTTCTAGTTATTTTGCCAATGCTCATGACATTTTTCTTTAAGAAAATGTATTCCTGCACCTCTTATTCTCTTCCCATATGGTTTCTGAAGCTTTAATCGCCCCCCCCCATTTCACCTCCCACCCGTTTTCACCTTCACCCCCTGCACCACACTCAGATTTTTTTTGCTTCCTGGAAATTTCATATATGGGTAAGATAATTCCACATCAGGTCATACATGTCTTTTAGAAACATCAAATTCCTCTTTGCCAATTCACTTTTCCTTTGTGAAGCTTTTAAGGCGTGGTTCATAATATCCTTGATAAATATCCACTGAATGAAAAAACTAATGAAAGCTTCATTTATCCCAATCATCAATTTTTTCCACTCCAACCTTTCCAAATTCCTTGGCTTTTACCTTTTGAAAGCTGCAATTTCCTCACTCTAAGCAAGGAAGAGTAAATTAGGTCATATTCCCCTTTCTTTTCTACCCTGTCCATTAATGTTATAATACAAAACAAAACTTCAAAGACATAAAGGGATATAAAGTATTCAAAGATATAAGGTAGCGTCCTCATGTCTAACCCCCTTTCACTACGAAAGCACGCTACTTTCAGTTTTTCTGTATGATCTATTGTCTGCTAAGTCACTTAGGCACAGTCCCCACATGGACAAGCCATATTAAGTTATTGGTACCCAAATATAGCTTTCATAGCGGTGTGCATGTGCATATATATAATATCTGGTGAGTTGCCCTCATTTTTTAAAAAAACGGTTTATTTATTTATATCTACCTTATTACCACAAAGGTTGTGAGGCAGGCACTGTTGCAAATGTACACTCTTTTCGTATGATTATTTTTTTTAATCATTCACTGTGACCTCATTTCCTGTGGGTAGATCAGGCCAAATTAAAAGTTTTGCAGTTTGCTACTACTATATTAATATTTCTGCTAGAACGTTATGACAACTTTGGTTTCTATCGTTTCACCCTCTGTCCCTCTTAAAATAGAATCTGCATATCATGGATTTATCATTGTTTTTTCCACAGAACTCTATTTTTAAAACTCTGGCAATGAATTCCCCAGACACTTGATGAATTGGGTGCTGACCCTCATCATTGCAAGTGAACGAGACAACTAGAACCGTCTGGGTAACAGCCTTCTCTGGCCTCTGTTTCACAGAAGATGAGACCAAGGCCCAGAAACTGATGGAGCTGGTCACGTGACTAAGTAGTGACAGTGGAAACCGGGAAGAAGTTTGATCCCCTGACTCCCAAACCAGTGTTTTCTCTCTCTTTTTTTTTTTTTTTTTTTTTTTTTTTTTTTATCTTGCTACATGTTTGGAAACCCCTAAGGCTTCTTTCAAATCTTGCATGTCTGGAGGGAACTATTTCATTATTTCTAATCTCTTTTCTTTCTGCTTTGATGCATAGTTTTTCTCTTTTTCTTTCCACCTCATGATGTATAAATAAAAATGTGACTATACCCACGGTTCACTCTCAGCATCACTGCCACCGCTGCTACTACGCACTGCCTTCTTAACTGAGAAGCAACACAACGAAAAGGAAGAAAACTGTGATACTAAAGGCATTTGCGAGTGTGGGACTTCCAGTCTCAAGATGGGAGAATGAACATAACATACCCCTTCTACCTTTACAAATCAAAAGATTAAATGTTTTTAAAATAAATATAATACGTATACAACATGAAGACTTCCAATAAACCACAAAAATGTCAGAAATCCCTGAAATACGTAAAGCTCCTGGGAAGCAACAGAGAAGTTCTTCACAGCCATTATTAATTACCTCACGACTAAGCCACAGCACATTCCTTTATATTATTTGACTTTAGCTTGGAGCTGAAAGGAATGAGAAAAGAAGCAATGTTTATATATTTATATATTATTCTGTGTAATCCTCAAAATAAGTTTATAAATTTGTTGTTATTATTATTCCCACTTTGCAGATGAGGAAGTTGAGTTCCAGAGAAGTTAAGTAACTTAACTAAGGCCTCACAGCCAATAGGTAACAGAGCAGGGACAGGGCACACGGGTGCTGCCGGTTCTGACGCCCGAGCGATTTCCACTACACCAAGATGTCTCCTCACACAGTGGAAGGGCAAGCACTTATTGCACATTCCCATATGACAGGCACGGGACCAGATACAAAATTACTCATGACATTGCACTGAGCAGGTAGCTTGGTTTGCTTGAGGATTTTCCAGGATGAATGTAAGACAAAGATGGCTAATCCCATTTACAGCAAGAAACCTGAGGAATGCCGAGGATGAATCAGTTGCGGATACAAGCTGTATCCAAAAATAGATACCATCTTGTCGCAGGTTAATGGTCACCATCTACAGCCTCTGTCCTAGTCCCAACTTGAACCTAGAGCGCACGTTTGTGTGATGACCAGTCACAAATTAGGATGGCAGTGCCAAGGTCTGGAAGCAACGCAAGACCAAATCCGTGGTCTTGTTCTCATTAGTACACGTCCTGAGTGGTCTCAGACGCAAGCTACGTTTTATTTCCTTGAAGACTTAAGATCATCACTGAGGGAACTACAAGTCCCAGAGAAAAGCAAACCAAGAGGCACAAAGTCAGTAATTCTCTCATCCCCACAGAAATCTTAGCGACCTCCACAGAGGCTGGCTGTGCGTGGCATCAGCAACTGGCTTAGAGCTCAGGGATCGCACAGATGGGTCTTCAAGGGCTCCTGGGAAATCTCAATCGGCAGTTTTTGATCCCTGCTGTGATCGACCCTGTGAGCTTGACTTAATGTAGTAGCAACAGAGTCTCATTTCAGGCACTCGCCTCAGGAAGAGAGCTCGACAACGTGGAAAAAAGAAGGAAGAAAGGAATTAACGTTTGTTTAATGTCTACTGTGTGCTGGACCCCGTGTTAAGTGTTTTAATTATGTTATTTCATTTAGTCTGTATAAAAATTCTATGAGGTTAGAGTATCTCATTTTGACCTTGGTGAAACTGAAAACGTGTGAGATTAAGGTACTTGCTCAAATTCACATGGTTGGTGTGAACGTAAGGTCATGGACCTAAGATTCAAATCTGGGTCTATTTGATAATGAAATCTGTGCTCTTCTCATTCAAATATGTTTTATAAAATAGAAAAATTATGAAAATTTTCTATGAACAGCCCATCTCACACATCTATGGACTCGAATATAAAAGAAAATACCATTAAGTATTCTTATTCTTCTGCTAATCTCTCACTACAAATAACTTGATACAAAATATCATTTTGCCTTTTTGGGGGAAATTCTGTCTAAATACAAAAGATATGGCACCATTACCTAGTAAATTGCTTTCTTACATACCCTAGTTTATCATCTGCAGATACTGTCATGGCCTGATGTTTGAGTCATTATGCTTATGGGATTTAATTTTTGATGATGCAAAATTTATGTGTAATATACCATCATTTCTCTCCCAAACCCAGAATCCGATAGCTAATAATTGCTCTTTACTTAGTTTGCTAACATTCCATGATATTAATTAGAATGCAAGTGGAATCAGAAAAGTGACTCTCTGAAAATGGCCTTTATGGATTCTGTGCTCATTTTCTTCCAATAACTTCAAGATTAAAATTGTTGAGTACATGCATCAACAGTTTTTTCCCTGACAGATTCTGCTACAAACAAAATATAAGGTCTGATAAAGCTTGTTGGTGACCTTTTCGCTTCATGCAAGTGCATAGAACTCTGTAGTTGTATTAGTTAGAATAATACTAGCTACTGTAACAATAAACCACCAAATTAATGGCTTACCGCAATGCACAGAAATAAACCTCTGTTTACTCACATGTCAATACAATGCAGGTGTTCCCGGTCGATGGATGGCTTTCATCCACATGGTCATTTACAAACAGCATATTAGTCGGTTTCTGTTGCTTATAACAAAATACTTGAAACTGGGTAATTTGTAAGAAAACAAAATTTATCATTCACAGTTTTAGAGGCTGGGAAGTCCAAAGTCCGGGGAACACGTGGTAAAGGCCTTGGTGGTGGCAACAGTGACCCAGGGGTCTCACATGGCAGAAAATGGCAGAGCAGAGAGAGACTAACCTCTCATGTGATCCTCTTTTAAAGCCCTCAGAGCCACACCCCTGACCACCATAATTAATCCATTCACTATGGCATGGTCCTGCAATCTAATCACTTCTTCAAGGCCCCACCATTCAATTACCGTAATAGGATTTCCCAGCCTCAACAGTGACAGTGGGAATTAAGCTTCTAATATATGAACTTTGGGGACACAATTCAATCAGTCCACAGCATTCTGTGCCTGGCCCCAAAGTTCATGTCTTTCCCACAGGTAAATACATTCATTCCATCCCCAAAGTCTTAACTTATTTCAACTCAAAAGGTCCAAAGTCCCATCTGCGAAATCAAACCAAGTTATCTACTTCCAAGATACAATGGTGGGACAAACATAGGGTACATTCAAAAAGGGAGAAATAGCCCAAAAGAAAGGTGTAACAGTTCCAGAACAAGTCCAAAACGTAGCAGGGCAGACATTAATCTTAAAGCTGATGAATCATGTACCCTGACTCCGTGTTCAACATCCTCTGCACTCTGGTGTGGAGGTTGGGTCCCCAAATCCTTGGGCAGCTCCACTCCTATGGCTTTCCTGGTTTTCCACCATGCTTTAGCTCTCACAGGTTGGCATTGCACGCTGGTGGCTCCACAATTCTCAGGTCTCCATGGCGGACCTGCTCCCAAGGATCCACTAAACATGACACCGATGGGGTTTCTCCGCAGCATCTCCAACTCTACGTTTCCTCCTGGCATCAATTATTGAAGGCTCTGTGGGGTGAATCCTCCCCAATAACAGGAAGAACAGAATGGACCACCTCCAGTGACACTGGCCCATACCCCCTTAACTCCTTTCCCTATAAAAGACCCTGAACAACTCCCCTCGGGGGCGAGCTTTCCTGTGGCTACCCCCCTTATGCATAAGTCTATCTCCTCTTTTAATAAAGTGTTGCTTGCTTTTCTGCTGGATACATTGTTCATTTCTATGATTTTAGGTCCCAAGAACCTAATTCGGTAAGTTTTCCATGTCATTATAAAGGCATATTTATAAAATAGGATGATAACACATATTTAGTAATCTGCTGTCTTGATTTACAGTTTTAAACTGTTAAACATACAGCGTCTAGGCCTCTACTTGTATTCGGGTCTCACAAATATTTGGAAAAGCCTTCCAGACCAGAGAGAGAGACAAGAACAAAAAGGAAATTTTCTTCTCTCACAGGTCATAATCATTTTTTCTATTCCTAAATCTTCAAAGGAAAAGCATGAATTCCTTAAATGTCTCCATCAAATGGATATTTCCTAAAGGCGAAAATGAATTTCATTTGCTGACCACATTTCAATATGTGCTTAGAGCAAGTAAATATTAAACTACCCACCCCACTTCTACCACACAGTGTGGTGAAAGGGCTTCATGATCCACTCTAAAGAGCCGCCCAGGGCCCCTCTTGTAGCCGTATGTTCCACTGTGTTCCATCCCAGGACCGTGGTGTGCTGGTCAGGTCAGCAGCTGCTTATACAACGAACAGCCACTGTAGCCTCGTTGTCTCTGTGGCATTGAAGTCCAGGTGAATTCGGGAGTGAAACCACAGCTCTGAAATCACATTTCCTGGAGTTCATTTCCAAAGGCGCATTTTTGAGTAATTTTGAGAGGCAACTTGGAGGTGGAAAAAGCTGTGAGTTTTCAAATTGGACAGATTTAGAGTTGAAATTTAGCTCTGAGACACTAGAACCTTATTTATATACACCAACCTCTGTGAACCTCAGATTCTTCACCTGTAAAATAATACAACCTAGTTAATCAGGTTATTATATAGGTCAGTAAAAAAATGTGTAACACACCCACTAGCACGTCTGGAACATACCAAGTGCACAATACATGTTGGTTCTCACTTTTCCCTTTTTTCTATGAAGGCTGTCTTTGATTGTTACCTGGATTCTCTATCTTTGGCAAACAAACTGACTTTAAATCATCAATCTGGTTCTTGAATATTTCTGTTTTCTGACCTTTTTTGGATTCCATTACTTTTTTCTGATTCCCTCTCTGTGTTTCATACTCACTCTTCACAAAGAGTCGGCAAAGAAAGAGAAGTATAAGAAATGGGAGGAAGGGTCACTTCCCTTTTATCACTGCCACGTCCAAACTTCCACTGGTCGCTCTTGATGACCTCTCAGACCAACACAATATCCCCTAATTTTGTGCATACTTACAAATTCGCATATGATAGGAGCTCTATAAATTTCATCCTTCCTGTAACCAAGATAATCTGCATAACAATTAGAGCTACCAGAAGACATGTAACTGCAACATGCACCATTTGCAAATCTTTGCAATGGAGAATCACTTTTGCAAATGATGGAAAGGAGAAGGTTGAGGAGTTGTTCATTGACCGTAATGACTTTTTCATGATAAGCAGCCAGCATCTAGGTTTACTTCCAAAGGAGTGAATAGGTTCAAAGTCTTACATTACTGGACTTTAATTAGAAGTCTGGTTTGCATACATTTTAAATGTTAATTACTGTTCAGTGAGCCAGTACACTCAGGTCACCCATAACCTACTCTCTCCAGAAAGAATATATCTTCTTTTCCGTTTTTGTTGAGATGTATAGTACGGTGGGGCAGTGGCACGAGATCCTGTTTCTCAAAAGAAAATGGTGAAGAATGGACAGTTCAGAACGGTGACTTGCAATCTTGGGATTTGCAAATCTCACAACACTTAGCTGAATTCTTATAACACACCTCCCTATTCCCCAAAATGTGATACAATGTATATTACTGATAAATTTCATTCACTTTGAAGACTATTTAGGAACCTCTGGAAATAATCTGAGACACAGTGGCAAATACAAAAGCAGAGTGGAATATTTTGGAAAATTTTGAAAATCTAGTCTGAACTAGATTTTGAGCAAGTTACCAATAGAGAACTCTGGACCTGCCTCACGGCCCAATTTTGCCTCCTGGCAAATGAGAAAACCAAAGACTAATGCAACAGCTGTATTTTCTTGGGTAAAGTCCATTAACTTAAAAAATTATGGTTTTTGTACTTTTCTCGTATTAAAGTGTCCTTTCTTTTATAAAATTGGTTCTTAGTAGATAGTAGCCATATGTCATGTATTTTTAAATGACTCCTTGCTTAGTAAAATTGAAAAGTTGGTGTCTTTCGTAACTTTAGAAAGAAAAAATCCTGGTAGATGGGTAAAATTCTCAAATTTGGGAAATGCTGAATTAGTGCATCCCTACTCCTGGGTTCGTCAGACAGGAAACCATGCTGGACAGGTCTGCTAAAGACCAGCACCCTGACTTTGACCCTGCTGTCTTATGATCCTTCATTTCTATCCAAGACAATGTTTGAAAGTCAATATTTCGGGCTGGCCCAGTGGCTCACTCGGCAGAGTGCGGTGCTGATAACACCAAGGCCCCGGGTTCGGATCCCACAGGGGGATGGCCGGTTCACTCACTGGCTGAGCGTGGTGCTGACAACACCAAGTCAAGGGTTAAGATCCCCTTAACGGTCATCTTTAAAAAAAAAAAAAAAAAGTCAATATTTCTCCATTCCATTTCCTGGCTCTCCTTTTGATGAGAAAGGACAAACACTTGAAAAAAAATGCACACAAGATACTTGAAAACAGAAATTATTTCCTCAAAGTGTTTTAATCATGCTGTTGAAAACCACTTCCTCCATTGGCTTAATCACATAAATCATAGTAAAAGGTTAAAGACAAAGTTCAATTGTATTAAATTGCCTGTGATGGTTTCTCAGAAATGGATTACTTTCTATTAAAAGGTGAAGTCATTCTACTATCCATTGGTGTGCTTAGGTGGGCTCTGGATTGTAACTTTACATCTCTTATCCAATGTGCATGAACGTTAGGAGGGATGTATGTTTACTTTCTATTAACATTTGACTCAAATCTACATATAGGACAGAACTTCCATGAAGTGTAATTACATGTCATCAGCACCAGAGGGCAGTAGCCAGATTTTGTAAAATGAAACAGCTGATAATATGATCTAATTTCATTATTTCCTACTTGATAAACTATTAAATATCATCTAAAACAGTTTTCTTCTTTGTTATTCAGGGTTCCCAGATACTAAGCATCGTGAATAAAAAAAATTCCTCAGAAATATGATTTATTTATTTAATAAATGTAGTACTTAGTGAATGTATTGCAATGATTTTTAAATACTAACTTCAGAAGGATGCTGAAATAGAAACAGTCTTAGCCTTGGAAATCAGGAAACAAAGGGCTTATTTTTCCTATGGTGCAGTACCTTAGACGAGTTATCTCATTCCCCGATCCTCACTTTCTCCATCTATAAAAATGTTAAAGAAACAAAATATCAACAAATTTTGTTTAAAGATCTAATTCACTTTTTTAAGGATTTATGAATTGGGCACTATCTCATTTAAAGATTTAGAAAAGGCATACAGTTGGGCATGGCCACTCATGTGCCCCCACAGCACGTCTACAGCTCCTATGAGCTGAACAGTTTGGTCTTTCTGGTTTTACTTCTATTTTTGTATTCTTCATTGGTGAATTGATTGGTTTCCCTTTTCAATGGCATTGCAATTTGCATCTCAGCTCCTTACAATCATAAGAGGAAAATTAACTACCTTTCATTAAGCATTAACTAAATGGCATATACTTTACAAATATTTTCTCTTATCCTAACAACAACCCTGCACCAAAAATATTAATTGCTTCATTTTACAGGCAAGGATGTAACCTCAGATGTTAAGTAAATTGCCTAAGATCACACAGCTTGGCTTTCCCTTGACTGTTCTAGCTTTCTTTCCAGTAAGCTCTATAGGCTATGTATAACTGTCCACATTCTTTCTTTCTATGAAAGGATCACTCATTTCAGGGAAAGAAAATGTAAATTAGATTACACAAATATTCAAATCAAAGCTGTTTGAATCCATAAGACTGATCGTGTTTAAAAAGGAAAGGGATGAAGTGTTTTCTCACTCTGTCCCTGAGATTGTCTGTAACCAATGAATTGCTATTTAGTAAGAGGAAAACATCAGGGCAGTTGCTGTTCTGTGAACAGCAAAGCTAAATTATCAAAATATGTTTTTAATATCTTCTCATTTAATCTGAATTAAAAAATGAGAATTGTGTTTACAAAAACTTTCAATTAATGACTGATGTATCACACTTCTGTGATTTTAGACAATGATTTCTTTATACTTTATGGCTTTGAGCAATGAGCTTCTTCATCTGTGTTACATTTCAAATAGTACTCAGAATTCCAGCTAATTTATTACATTTTTATTACAAATCAGGACATGGAGTTAAAACTATATAAATCAATCTATCTATCTGTCTTAGATCAGTTGCATAAATTCAAAATTGGAATATGTTGCACGTAGCTTATTTTTGCACCTGACCTTGCTGCCAGAGTTTCCTTCCTTATTTTGCATGATTATTCCTTATATATCCACAGTCTCCTCTGTGGCCAAGTATACACTCTTTTGCCAGACTCTCAAGTATCCTTTTCACAACAGAATCTTGACTTGTTTTCTCAAGGTGTGTCTCATTGTCCCCATTCAGAGAAAAAATGCACAAAGCAGAGTGCCATGGTTTGAATGTTCTCACCAAAACTCATGTTGAAATGTAATTGCTATTGTAATAGTATTAACAAGTGGGACCTTTAAGAGGTGATTAGGTCATGAGGGCTCTGCTCTAATGAATGGATTAAGCAGTCATCTTGGGAGGGGGTTAGTCATTCTGGGAGTGGATAAGGGAGATGAGTTCGATCTCTCTCTGTCCACATGCTCGCTTGCCCTTTCACCACATTATGATGCAGCAAGAAGGCCCTCACCAGATATGGGCCCCTCGACCTTGGACTTCCCAGCCTTCAGAACTGTAAGAAATAAATTTATTTTCCTTATAAATTACCCAGCCTATGGTATTTTGTTATAGTAACACAAAACAAACTAAGACACAGAGTTTCTTTAATTTCCCCCACGCTCTCTCACTCAATAGGTAATGAATGTTCATTAAATACCCGCTATGTGTGAACCACCACATTAGAAATAGCAAATGATATTAAGATGCAAAAGGGACTGAGCTTCACACACAAGGAGCTGAGAATCTACCATGCAGTCCGACTAGATGACCTGATTTCTAGCTGACTTTTAATTCTCCTACAAAGACATGAAATTAACCACTTTATTCTAAAACGGGGTTCTTCATTTTACAGAAAGATTCACTGCACATTTTCTAAGTGTACACTTGTACATTTAACATATGAGTTGATGTGCATGCAACTTTTAGGGGAATGTATTTGTTACTTTCACAATAATAGAAACAGGTTGGTAGTTATGTTTCTCTGTTTTCCAACGGTAGTAATTAATTTTTTATGACATGAGTTCTTGAATGTTACTTTTTTCAAGCAAAAAGTGGCCTTGAAAACAAGCAGTTTAATTATTGTGTATTTTAGTTAAATAGCATCAACAATAATCATCTACTTTTCCTTTTATCATGGCCTCTCTCTTTTTAATATGCTTTTAAAATATTTGTTAAAATGTGTTTGTTTTCTAGACTATCAATTTAATGTGACTATTTCTATATAAGCTATAAAATCTACAAAACTATTATCACAACCAATATCATATCAAGAAACAAAGATGAGATCTAATTACATTTTATTGTAGTCATATATATCCCCTTAATAACATTCATAAGTTACCAGTTATATAATTAAATGCCAGAGGTGTTATCAAAGATACATTTTAAGGTCTAATTAGCTGATAATAATTATGGTTCAATGTTAAGTCTACATGATAATTAGCGAGACATTAGCAGAGAAAGTCTGCTAATCTGAAAATTATGAAGCTATTTCCCACCTGTTGCAGCAGGGATGGAGTTCTGTCTCCAAAGAAATGGCTTCATGTGCTCAGATTGGACTCAGAAAGGAAGATGTGGTTTCATGTGCAGCTGGAATAAAATAATAATCATAGCTCCTGGACTCTTTCCTTTTTTGTAAATTTTTAATTGTGTTAAAATGCATATAAAAATGTCATATCTATACATTTTTAAGTGTACAGTTCTATAGCATTAAGGACATTCACATTGTTGTGTAACCAATCTCCAGAACTTTTCCAACATGCAAAACTGAAACTCCATAGTCATTGAACAACAACTACACACTCTTCTTACCCCCAGCCCCTGGCAACAACCATTCTACTTTCTGCTTCTATGAGTTTGACCATTCTAGGTGCCTCATACAAGTGGAATCATATGGCGTTTGTCTTTCTGTGACTGGTTTATTTCACTTAGTATAATGTCTTCAATGTTCACCCATGTTGTACCAGGTGTCAGAATTTCCTTTCTTTCTAGGGCTACATTGTATGGATATACCACATTTTTTACCCATTCATCCATCTGTGGACATTTGGGTTGTTTTCACCTCTTGGCTATTTTGAATATGCTGCTACCAACATGGATGTACAACTGAACTCTTTTCTTGATTGAATATAAATACACACATTTTCTGGGCCAAAAGCTTGACCCTAAGTTCCATGTCCCGTAGTCCCAGTTGCATTGGCAATGCAATGCAGCTCCCTTTGATTGGTGAATGAGGTTTCCCCTTGACATTAGTGTGCTTCCTCCTGGGAGGGAGGTTGGAGAAGATCTAATATTTACTGCTCCCCATGTATCAGGCTCTGTGCAGGGTGCTTTTACTTTCTATTTCTAATAACCCTTTGAAATAAGTATTAATTTCTCCATTGTACAGATGAGGAAACCGGGATTGAGAGTTTAATAATTTGCCCATAGTTTGGGCAGGGATAGGTTGGGTAAAGGGCATAAAGAAAAAATCATGATTTGTAATAATAACATGCCTACAATAAATGATATTTAAAAAATAATAATTTGCCCACAGTTTTAAAGTAGTAAACAGTGAAATTATATTAAAATCCAAGGCTCTAAATCCTACACACCTTTTCCCACTACATAGATAACTAATAGGAACAACTCTTCCCACTTGCATTGGTAGATACAAATTATACAGTTGGGGGGGGGGTGTTGTGAGTGTCAGTGTTTCTTCCTCCCATCAGCACTGCCCCCTACTTACACACTCGCCCCCTATTATGTGCCTAGCTCCTCCTAGGCACCATGCAATAATGAGGTATGAGATGTAGCCCTACTTGTAAGAAGCTCACAGCGCAGCTGGGAATAAACATAAAAGAATTTCAAGAGAGTGAGTCTCTGCATGAGTATTAGAGTGGGAGTCAAGGGATGTGGATTCTGATCCCAGGGCCATCACTGTGAGTCCTGTGTAGACACTTCACCTCTTGGTCTCTGTTTCTGAATCTGGAAAAATGAGATCAATGGATTGGATTTTCTTTAGACTCTAAATTTCTGGTATGTTATTGTATACATACAAGCAGGGGTGTATATTATTGTATGACTTCAGTCAAAATGCTTACTTAAGTTCTTGATGCCTTAGTGTCCTCATCTGTAAAATGGAAGATGAATACCTGCCTTGCTAGACTTGGGGGAAATTAAATGAAATATTTTCAAAAGAGTGCCAGGAACACTCTTTGGTACAATAAGTGATAACTGGTATTACTAGATCTGTGCTGAATGCTGATAAAATCACCAGCAAATTTTCAGGGTAAAGACAGTATAGCAAAGTGCTTAAAGTGTGGGTTTGGGTCTTTCACTTCCCCTCATGGACAGAAATAAGCTTTTAGTAGATACAGTTTCGTTTACCATTCTAACTGCTTTTGTGGGAATTAGACAATGAGCAACTCTTGAAATTCTATTTTCCATCTGCAAAAAATATCCAAGGCTTTCATAGAAACCTGGTGGCTAGGAGAGGAAACAGAATTTTATCCAATTGTAATGTGGAAAGAGGCCTTGAAAATCATGGAGTTTGTGGTCCCCAAACCAGTTGGTCATTGAATAACCCAGGGTTTCTTATTAAAAATACAGGTTCCTAGCCCCGCCCCCAGAAAGATACTGATGCAGTAGGTCAATCAGTGGTACATACTTCTATAGCTACACTTGGATTCAAATTCCCACAGCTATGGTCCTTTTTTCTTCTTGCTTCCACCTAATGACATGTGACAATCATACTTAAAAAGTAGTTTTCTGAGCAATTCTACTTCTGGGTATACACCCAAAGGAATTGACAGCAGGATTCTCACAGCTCTGCTATAACACCCATGTTCACAGCAGTATTATTCACAATAGCCAAAAGGTGTCCGTTGACAGAGGAATGAATAAACAAAATATGGCACATACATGCAATGGAACATCACTCAGCCTTAAAAGAGAAGGCAATTCTGACACATGCTGCAACATGGATGAACCTTGAGGACATTATTCTAAGTGAAACAAGCCAGTTACAAAAGGAAAAGTATTATATGACTTCATGCATATGAGGCACCCAGAGTAAGCAGATTCATAGAGACAAAATTAAAATGGTCATTGCAAGAGGCTGGGGGGAGGGAGAGATGGGGAATTACTGTTTGTTGTTTTTTTTTTTTGTCTTTTTCCATGTCCGGCAACGGATCGCAACCCTCAGTGTTGCCCCCGCACCGGACCGGAGACCGGCAACGGGACCGCAACCCTCGGCGTTGCTCCCGCGCCTCACTCAGCCAGTGAGCGGGAACCGGTCTGTATGTGGGATCCGAACCCTCGGGCGGGAGCGCCGCTGGGCTTCCCAAGCAGCGCACTTATTCAGTGCGCCACCGGGCCGGCCCCAGGAATTACTGTTTAATGGGTATTGAGTTTCAGCTTGAGGCGACGAGGAAAGTGTGTGATGGATGGTGATGATGATTACACAACAATGTGAGTGTGCTTATGCTACTGAGCTGTACAGTTAAAAACGATTAAAATGGTAAATTTTATGTTATGCATATTTTACCACAAAAGAATAAAAATTTAAAAATAAACTGAGGCAATAAAAAAAAAAATAGTTTCCTGTCTGGAGGAAGGGAGAGATTTATTTTGAGCATCTACCATCAACCAAGTTCTCTTCTAAGCACTAGAAAAAAGCACTTTTAAAAGGATGATTGTTTCCCTTTAAAAGCCCACACACCTTCTAGAGAAAAGGACTGGAATGTATCAATGACTCCCACGAACAATGAAAAAACTACTGACAGCAGCCTGCAAAAGAGCAGGGAGTATTAACTCTTCCAGGGAAGACTGGGGGTGGGGGACGGGGTATTACTGAAGAAAGGTCTGGCCCGCCACTACTCCCTCCATCCCAGCTCTTTCAGCCCATGTGCATGTCCCCTGCTCCAGCCGCTGCACCATCTCCGCTGCTTCCAGGTCTTTTCTTTAGTGTCCCAAAGTCCCAGGTTGAACTTCATCAGCACCAATTGACTGACATTTTAGAAGGCTTAGAAATTGCTCCTTAGACAGCGCTTAAGTCTTTCAGTAAAGTCTGTTCTTTTACCTAATGTTCTGCAGCTCTTTTTGTTTTGCTTTCCTTTGTTGTTACCATGCACGTATCTGTTGTAGAAAAATGTAAAAGTAGATAATAAAAAAAGCGAAAAACAAAAATCACCTGTAAAGCCACCACCCACCTCCAGAAACACTAACACATGCGCACACATGCACACACACACATTTTTTTACATTAATGGGGTAACACTATGCATGATCATTTTCTAATCTGCTTTTTCCAATTCATGCTGTTTTATCTTGAATGCTGACTCCTCTGGATGTTTGTGGTTGGGGAGAGATTGAAGCCAGATTCCAACATTCATCACCCCCCATGCACACATACAATTCTCACGTACAGCTTTTCTAAAGGGCTTGACTCCAAAAGGGGTAAAGCAGGGTCTGCTGATGCAAGGGGCCAGGAGCCTGAGATTGAGGGCAATGCAAGAAAAGCGGCTTCCTGCCTTTCCACTCCCTCCCTTTCCCCTCCCCCGACAGCTACCCCTTCAAAGCATGCACTGAAACTCTAGCCCTTCGGAGCGTGTCCGCCGCCAGGCATCAGGCACGGTGCCATCCCAGCAGATGGGCCGGAGAATAGGTAGTCAATGTTCATTTTCATGGACAAATAGGAGTATCAAGTGTGGATGTTGAAAACAGGACTCCTAGGTAAGAATTTATCCTTCAACACTCAAATCAAGACAGACACAGTCAGAATTCTCGCTGAGGGACAAATTCACTCTGACCCAAGAGGAACAGCTGTCAAGTCTCGGGGAAAAAAATGCTTCCATGGAGAGAGAAGGGCGGCAGCAAGGCCAAGGAGCTCTCTGATGGGTTCCCCTCGCGTTCTGCAGAATCCCTCTTCAAGCCCAAACAAGCTTGCTGGGCCCAGCCGGAGCCTGGTCCAGCAGGCCATTAGAAGGCAGAGCCTCACTCCTCAGGCTCTCCACATACGTAGAGTCCATAACATTTGGGCTGCAGCCCCAACTCGTTATTTGCTATGAAAGTTTATGCAGCCACAAAATTAAATGGGAAAAGCACATTAGGAAGGGTTTGCAACCTACTTAACTCATGCCTGACAACAGCAAAAGACCACAATGTAGCTGTCAGCTCAGTCGTCCTCCTTCTCACTTTAAGTCGGAGCTAGTTCTTCAGGGAAGTTCCATACACACACCAGTTTCTCACACATCCTAAGGCCTGTCCCCTGTGGCCTGGGATCCCCCAACAGAAGTAAGCAAGCCACTCTTGCCAGGACACTGCTGGGGCCCTCTGTTCCAGCTGCCACTTTGCAAAACTACTAGGGCTGATTTCTACAGGCCTCACTGGGTCATTTTAAGTAAAGTCTGAAAATTCCCCTTCAGTCACAGATTAGGTCTTTTAACAAGATCTTTTCCTTTCCTAAGTCATGGGTCAGTAAACTATGGCACCAAGGCCAGATCCAGCCCACCATCGGTTTTTTTAAATAAAATTTTATTCACCTTTACGTGTTGGCTGTGGCTGCTTTCACCTTACCAGGGCACAGTTGAAAAGGTGGGACAGAGTCAGTATGGCCAATAAAGTTAAGAGTATTTACTAATCGGACCCTTTACAAAAAAAAGTATGCAAACTCCTCTAATAAATCATTGTATGTGTCACTTTTGTTGTTATATAAGAATTGTTTGTTTATTATAGAAAAGACCTGAAAGGAGTGGTTATATGGGGGGTTTGGGATTACGGGTAATTTTATTTTCTTCCTTTCACATATGTATATTTTCTACAAAAACTATGTAATTTTTTTATAATTTGGCAGAATTTTTTTTTTAAAGAAAAGGTGAATGGGTCAATGCCTGGCTATGGAAAAGAGAATCTGTGGGACAGGTTGCAGACATGCAGATGATGTTAGTCTTACTCTGTCTGGACTGCTATAACAAAATATCGAGACTGGGTAATTTATAAAGAACAGAAATTTACTTCTCACAGTTCTGGAGGCTGGGAAGTCCAAAATCAAGGCTCCAGCATTTTTGTTTCCTGGTGAGAGTCCAGTCTCTGCTTCCAAGGTGGCTCCTTGAATGCTGCACCCTCTGGAGGTGAGGAAGGTTGTATCCTTACATGGTGGAAGGCAGAAGGGCAAGCAAGCCAAAAGCTGCAGGAAGCCTCTTTTATATGGGCCTTAATCCCAGTCATGAGGAAGGAGCCCTCATGGCCTAATCACTTCTTTTTTTTTTTTTTTTAATTTTTATTGAATCAAAATTGATTATACGGGTTTTTAGGGTTCAACACTGAGATGTGTTGATCAAATCAATACTAATCACCTCTTTAAGGCCCCACCTCTTAATATCACATTGGCCATTAAGTTTCAACACCTGAATTTTTTTTTTTTTTTCCTTTTTGTCTTTTTTCGTGTCCGGCAACAGATCGCAACCCTCAGTGTCGCACCCGGACCGGACCAGGACCGGCAACGGGATCGCAAACCTCGGTGCTGCGCCCGCACCTCGCTCAGCCAGTGAGCGGGAACCGGTCTGTATGTGGGATCCGAACCCTCGGCGGGAGCGCCACCGCACTCCCAAGTGGCACACTGTAGCAGTGCGCCACCGGGCCGGCCCCTCAACACCTGAATTTTGGAGGGGACATACTCAAACCATAACAATGCTAAAACCAGATCAAATTATCCATTTTTTCCATAGGTAAAGGTGAACTTCTTATGACACCAAATACAGGTTGTGTATCAGTCCACATTATCCAAGAAGCAGTTGCCAACACATGAAGAACTTTACTCTATAGATAAGAAGGTATTTCACAGGGTGAAATCCCTGTATGAGAAAATGAGGGGGGGCTGGAGGAGACGGCCCTGAGTGAGAGAGAAAGAGAAGGCAGGAAGATTGGGTGGAAGTGTTTGACAATGCAGTTCAGCTCTAAGAAAATTCATCAAAGCTGATGGGCAGGTCTTGAGCCAAAGTCACCCTCACTGGGGTCTTACATCTCCCACTGCTGAACCGGCTTTATGTCCCTACTACACTTAGTCACTGACTGGAAGCAGCCTTTGGGAATCATGGCCTAGGCCAGCAGCTTGGACCTTGGACAATTATACACTCTGCAGTCAGAGATCTGAGAAATGTATATTTACAGCCACCTCAAAGAAAAACCATAAAGAACATATACACACAGAAGTATGTGATTTTTTTGCAATAAATCATTTTAGATCCCAATTCAGCATATAAATGAGGTTCCAAGAAGACACAAAATTTTTGGAAGCAGAATGAACCATAGAGCTCACTATTTCGACCTCCTCGTTTTATAGATAAGAAGAAAGTGCTTCAAATAGTCCAACCTATAGAAAATGGTCGAGTGTTCAATCTCCCAGCAGAGTCTATTTTTTTCAGAGCATCACTGATTTTAGAGTTTGAAATGTCCTAACGATGACTAAATCCATGGGGCAGAGAGAATGAGCTTTAGAATGAAAAAATAAGTCTCAAATGTTGGGATCACTGTTTAGACCTGGGCCCAAATTCATCAGTGATAAGATTTTCAGGCAGAAGTCCAATAAAAACTCCATTCTTCATTTTTTAGAGACATACAAAATATCACGTGAAGGCTGGATGTTAGAGCTATTTAGTCTAAATCTTTCAACTTACCAGATACAGCCACTGAAGCTAAGGAAGTAATGATGTAACATTGCTGAGCAAATACTATGTGAACCAGTACTACCAGCAGTATCATGATCTCACTGGAATTTCAAGAAGTTAGTTCCAGCAGCAGAACAAAGGCTTGTTTGGAGGTAGAGAGATCAGTTAAGAGGTTCCTGCAATGGCCCAGGCAATGATAGCAGGAATAGAAATGAGGGGAGAGACGTGCCACCTGGTCAAACAAGAAAGCACAGAACCTAGGAATTGCAAAGGAAAGCAAAGAAGTTTCTGAAGGAGTCATTGGAAGAAGAGGCCTTTAACCAAGAGGGCAGGAAGCACAGGTAAGGACAGAAGATGGGGAGAGCAGAGAAGCCAATGAACAAAACTTGTACAGTTTGAGAGCTGCTGGAACATTCATGTGGAGCTATCCAATGAATGGGTGAAAATTCAAGTCTTAATCTTATTAGCAGGGACAGGGCTAGAGATATAAACGAGAGTTATCAATGAAGACCTCACCATGCCAGGTGGATAAGAGAAGGATCCTGGGAAATGGCCATGTTTTGGGGGTGGGTGGAGGCACAGAGGCCAACACAGCAAAGCAGGACGAAGGGCAAGAGAAGAACCAGGAAAGCACAGTGCTGAAGCCAAACGGGAGCAGAGCCCTGGCAGCAACAGCTGGCCACCAACCCTAAATACTGCAGGGAGAACCGGCTGGTGAATGAGGGGAGAGATCACTGGACACTGCCCCAAACCAGGCCAGTGAGCAACAGTCACATCGCACCGCTGGAAGTGAGTTGATCGTGAGGCCGTGGAGGCCAGCAGTGAAGGGACGGAGGGGTGGGATAGTCAAATAACCATTTGAGGGTTATAACCGGCCAACCCTGAGATTTTCTTGACTGATCTTTGCTGTTGTCAGGTTCTCAGATACTTGGGCCTCCTTCCCTCATTTCTGCATGCACTTTCATTCCTGACACTTTAGTTTGTCTAATCTGGTCTCCAGGTAACTGTATCCTGTAGAATCCAACTGCATTAAGGATTAAATAGGATTTTGTGAGCAAGCCTCAGCACAACTATTTGTAATAACCTGCTGTAAAGGATGCTATTGGAAGATAAACTAGTCAGGATGTGTTCTCTCTTTGCCTCTCTTCACAAAGCCTTAATTTATGTCTTTTTTGAACCAATGCCTTAGAGAAAGAAAAGGATTGCAGTTAAAAGGCTTTTATATGAGAAAAAAAATATTTTTTAATTTCTTAGTAAATCAAGCTATAAGCATAATTATATCTGGGAACTCTCACCCTGTCTCTCTCTTATTTTTTTCTCTCTCTTTCTCTCTCTCTCTCATTCTCTCTCTCTCTCTCTCTCTCTCACACACACACACACAGCAGATGTTTTAGAAAATCATACGAGTTTTTCTAGCTCTGGGATCATCATCATGAGTAGTAATAATAGGGTTTTCAAAACACTTTTGTGCTGGCTCTGTAGCAAATCTTAACTGTAAAGATGTTAAGCAGTAACCGTTATATTACAAATAAAAGTTACACCTGTCTCTGTCTAAAATGTTACAGCTTATTATTATTATTGTTGCTATAAGAAAAGAGAAAAGCAACCCTATAGGTATAACCCTTCACAGAAGAAAAATATCATGCTGGCAACTCATTATTTCAGGTTGTTATTATGTTAGATGATAGCTTCTAGGTGTAAGGCACACACCTATAATGATCACATTAAGGCAGAACCTCATTAATAATAGATGAGATCTGATTATATCCATTCCTGATGTTACTTTAATAACTTGTGGCATTTTTGCAACAAAAAATAATAATTTAAACCTTTTTGCTTTTTAAAAAAATCATTCTTGGCACATCTTAGTACCAAGCTGAAGAAAATAGGCTGCTTTTGAATCAAGGAACAGTTCCCAACATGAGCCTTTCTGGTGCCTTTTAACAGTAAGAATTGACATTTCAAAGAAATGATGATAATAATAATTTTAGACTGAGTTTCTGGCCTTTTAGAGATTTTAAGAGAAGGGACTTGATAGTTTTTCATTGTTGTATATAGTGATTTTGGTTTTTTAATCAAACACACCAGCTTCTGCCTTCATACCAGACCCAAATGCCTCGTATTCCCTGACAGTGCAGTTGGTCTCCTACAGTTACAGTCTGTAAGAACTGAACAGATATTCTATATAAAGTACTTGGCTTGTTATTTCACATTGTCAGGAGCTTTGTTGCTGCTTTTCCTTGCCTGACAGCTTCTGCCTTCATACCAGACCCAAATGCCTCGTATTCCCTGACAGTGCAGTTGGTCTCCTACAGTTACAATCTGTAAGAACTGAACAGATATTCTATATAAAGTACTTGGCTTGTTATTTCACATTGTCAGGAGCTTTGTTGCTGCTTTTCCTTGCCTGATTTTGTTTCATCTTTCACCTCTTATTTGTGACCCATGCAGTAGTCTAAATGATACCCCTTTCCCATATTCTCCATGTAGTACCTTAATATGGTAAAATGGACTTTGCAGATGTTATTAAGGACCTTGAAATGGGGAAATTATGGTGGCTATCTGGGTGTGTGTGATGAAATTACAAGGGTCCTTATAAGGGGAATACGATAGATGAAGAGGCTGGAGTGATGTGCTTTTGAAGATGAAGGAAGGAGTCACAAGCCAAGGATTACAGGCAGCCACTAGAAGATAAAAAAGGCAAAGAAACATTTTCTCTTTAAGGCCTCCAGAAAGAACCAGACCTGCCCAATCTTGANTCTGTAAGAACTGAACAGATATTCTATATAAAGTACTTGGCTTGTTATTTCACATTGTCAGGAGCTTTGTTGCTGCTTTTCCTTGCCTGATTTTGTTTCATCTTTCACCTCTTATTTGTGACCCATGCAGTAGTCTAAATGATACCCCTTCCCCATATTCTCCATGTAGTACCTTAATATGGTAAAATGGACTTTGCAGATGTTATTAAGGACCTTGAAATGGGGAAATTATGGTGGCTATCTGGGTGTGTGTGATGAAATTACAAGGGTCCTTATAAGGGGAATACGATAGATGAAGAGGCTGGAGTGATGTGCTTTTGAAGATGAAGGAAGGAGTCACAAGCCAAGGATTACAGGCAGCCACTAGAAGATAAAAAAGGCAAAGAAACATTTTCTCTTTAAGGCCTCCAGAAAGAACCAGACCTGCCCAATCTTGATTTTAGTCCCATAAGATTCATTTCAGACTCCTATCCTCCAGAACTGTCAGAGAATAAATCTGTGTTGTTTTAAGCAACTAAATTTGTATTAATTTATTATAGCAGCAACTGGAAACTAATTCACCTTATATCTTCTTTCCTTTCAAAAGAAGAGAGAAGGATAGATTGTACGGGCAGAGAAAAGGGAACAAAAATTCAATAGATATCATTTTAATCTATGTGAACTTGAACAAAGAAACAATGTGCTTTTGTAAATCATAACTTAATACTGAAGATAATGCTTGCTTATTATAGAAAGTTGAAAAGTGCAGAACAGAAAAAAAGGGAAAATAAACAGCTATTGTTGACATTCAATTATTTTTTCTTTAGTCTCTTTTCCATGTGTATTTGCATATGTTTGACCATTTACTGCCGAGATGTTGGAAATAACCATGGGAAACAGGTATTTGTTGCCCGTTTTGTAGATTAGGAATTTGAGGATGAGAGACATTAAAGTAATGTTGTCCAGTCATACTGCTCCTGAACAAAGAGCCTAGGACTCCAATCTGTGTCTCTCTAAACAACAAACCTCTTTTTACCACAACACACTGTGAAGTTAGTGGGTGAGAATAAAACTGTGGATGGAAGAGGCATCAATTTTGATAGAGGCTTTAAGATTCTATCCTGCTAGAGGTAATCTCAAGGAACCAGAAGCTTAAGAATGAAGTGATAATGAGAAGGAGCCATCTTTCTCCTAAGTTGACTCCCCTCCTAACAGGTCAGTGAGGCCAGGAAGACATTAAGCAGATGGAATAGAGATACGTAAATTAAAATCCCCTTTCATACCAGCAGCCAAACTGCTCCATTGCTAGAGCCAAAGGGAGGTGGGATTTTTTGTTGTTGTTGTTGTACCTTCATGGAATACTCCAGATAAAGGTTTTGATATCTATGCATTTTATTAATTGTGCTACCAGTACTACACTACTCTATTTTGTTCCATTTAAATGTGTTTGCCTTGCCTTTTCAGAAGAAAGGAAGAAAGGAAGGAAAGAAGAAAGGAAAGAAGGATGGAAGGAAGGGAGGGAAGGAAGGAGGGATGAAGGGTGGGAGGAAGAAAAGAAACTTTGTTAAGCCCTATGCAATGGGAAAGATTGATTAACATGCTTGCACAATTCTGCATATTGGTCTCATCCATAGGCTCCTTTTTTATCATTATTCATTAAACATTTCTATTTGTGTCAAGCAATTGGGAATTGCTTGCATTTAACAGTTTAATGCTCATGCAGTCAGTGATATAGAGAAATTAATGTAAATGAAAATAAATTGGGTATTATGCCCAGTAGGAAAGCACTCCGGCCTGTATCCCTCATCTAATTCACTGCCTAAGCCAGAGTGCAGAACTTCTAATGCAGTGTAATTTCCTCTTCATAAGGTGCAAAATACAGCCTCCATTAATGGCCAATTTGAAAGATGTTTCAGAAATGGAAAGAGCATCCGCATCTCGTAAGGTACGTGGGAAGCTGGTGTCCTCTATAAGGATTCTGGCTGGGACATTCATCCTGAAGGCAATTTGGAGAGAGAAACAATAGACAATAAAGCTAAATCATTCAAGAGTCATCAGAGGGCTCTCTTCTGTGCGTGGGTGGTGGAGCTGGGCTGCATCCAAGGCTGTTCTATCTACACAGAGTGCAGTTCTCCCTCCTTCAAGGTCATTCTCCCCAGTAAAGCTGGAAAGGGAAATTGAGATGAGATCCTTGGCGCTTTTTACACAGAAAGTCTCCCGCCACTGTACTGCTCACATTTCTCTCTTTATGCCATGTAGGTATTGCCCATATTCCCATGGCCAGGGCTCTGGCTGTTCCATGGTAATCTGATTACATGGTTACAATACATGAGAAGATCTGCTTATGCTTATGTTAGGACCTGTACCAATGATGATAGTGAGATGATGACGATGAACATACAATATGATGACAATGACAGAAGCTGACCTTGATTGAACACTTGCCATGCACCAAGTACTATTTTAAAAGCTGCGTATGTGTGTATATTCTCATTTAATTCTCGAACCAACCCTATCATTATCCCCATTCTGTACATGAGGAAACTGAGGCACACAGAGGATGCATAACTTATCTGAGACAGCAGCAGCTAATAAGAAGAGGAGCCAGGATCTGAACCCTGGCCGTTGGCCTCCAGAGCCCTTGTCCAGTAGCTCTTCTGCCTCTTGTGTTTACTTTTGCTAATTCTCACAGCAACCCCTAGGATGAATAACATTATTTACATACTATGGATGAGAAAACTTGTCTTACCCTAGCTCATTCAGCTTCTCACATGTATGTATAATTCTGTAGGCACTGGTGTGCAAACTATTTTCTTCTGTTGAAGTCTTCCTGGAAGTAAAAGTCTGTTGGAAGTTTAAAGCCAAACAAACATTCTCAGACCGAAGTGAGAGGAGGAGCCCTGCTTCCTCCCATCCGCACGGACAGCAGGGGGACAACACTCTCTTTGCTCCTACCATAGCAATTATCATAATTTCCAATTATTTTACGCTACTGTTTAATACTATTCATTGTCTATCTGCATAACTAGCCTGTAAGTTCTATGAGGGCAGGAACTAAGTCTATCTTATTCACCACTGTGTGTTTAGAATCTAGAAAGCACAGGAGACATAAAATAGGACAAGAAAATATTTACTGAAATGTACAAGTGAAGTAATATTTTTTCTCCTCAATCCCACATGGAGCAAATCAAGACAAAATGGAACTTCCAAAAACCAAACAGCAGAGGGAACTATTAAATGAGGCTTTCCATTGACTGAGGTTGCATTCCATTTCTATTGATATAAATCAGTTTGCAGGGCACTGTGCTTAAACTGTCACTGCCACTGCCACTGAGGGAAAAGAACAGTGACTGTTGGGCCACGGGTATGGCCCTGGATCCACTCAGGCCGGGGGTGCCAGTAATAATAAGATGAGAAGTTGTGCCCAGTGAACATATTTCAGGAAGTTCAACAACTACACTCATGCATAGAGGGACTGTTTTCTTTTTTTAACTTACAAAGTCTTCCCAGACCATACCTGGTGGATTCCCAAGGGAAGATGAAGTAGAATTTACTGAAACATTTCTGTATGTCAAAGGTTCCTATCACGAAGGCCTGCTTAAAAAATTAAATAAACCCTAAAGTAAGTCCATAAATATGGCTAGATCAAATAAATACATAAAATATTCACAAATAAAGTTAAAAGAAATTTGGAAAAACATATTTATCAAGTAGGACAAACAATATTAAAAGATCAACTCAAATTTTTAAGAAAAATTCACAGACTTAGTAGACAAGTATGCAATGGAATAAAAATAAATTCTCCAAAGAAGAAATATTAATGATTAATAAAATAAAAACTTGTGCAATTTTACTGGAAAGCAAAAGAAATGTAACTTAAAACCACAATATAATGTCATTTTTTAAAAATTGAGTTTCTTGAGATAAAACTTATATACAGTAAAATTCAAGTGTATGGTTCAATGAGTTTTGACAAATATATACAGATGTGAACCCACCATCAAAATCAAGATATAGAACATTTCCATCATCCACAAAACGTTCCTTTGGACCCCTGTGCTGTCAATCCCTTGCTTCATGCCCAGACCCTGATCTAATTGTTTTCCCTGCAGTTTTTCCTTTTCCAGAATGTCATATAAATAGAATCATATAGTATCCTTTTCAGTCTGGCCCAATGTCTTCTTTGGTCCCTCAAATTCATAAAGATGCAAAGGGTAATAATAACACTGGTGAGTGTGCTTAGGCACGGCTAGTGTGTGTGTAAACTGGTATAACCTCTCTGTGTGCAAACTAACATGTATCAAGAGCCTAAGAACATTGATCCAATTGACCACTAATTCCATTTCTAAGAGTTCCTATAACAACTGTTATTATCAAAGATGGGCACAAAGGCAGGCTCAAAGATATTCTCCACAGTGTCACTTACCATTGTGAAAAATTATAATCACCCTAAATACTCAACATGGAGGGAATAGATAAGTAAATTTATACAATAAACATATTTACCTATATACCAATTAAAAGTAAAGTTTACAAAAAAAATTTTTTTTTTTTTACCAGTAAGGGGATTGCAACCCTCGGCACAGTGTGGTCCGCACCGCGCTCAACCAGCAAGCGCACTGGCCATCCCTATATAGGATCCGAACCCGCAGCCTTGCTGCACTCTCCCGAATGAGCCACGGGGCCAGCCCTACAAAACATTTTTTGATGACATGATTAAATATTTATCATATTAGTATGGTACAAAAGCAAAGTACAAAGCTGCATACACACACACACACACACACAAACACACACACTATGATTTCAGAGTAAAAATGCGTACAGAAAAGACTGGGAGGAAAATTATTGCCTTTGGGTGATAGATCACTATGAAAAGTATATATTCTTCTGTATTGTGCTCATTTTCTCCAATGGACTTCTATTATTTTTGTAATTAGAAAAACACTTTATAAAATATATGAAGCTCTGCTTTCTATCTAACCCAAATCACTTTTGTTTTACTCTAAACTCTTAGGGAGAGTCAGATGAACTGGTCAATCACTCGCACGTTTCCCCAAGAGTTATTAAGCACCTTCTGGGCCCTAAGCACTCTGTTAGTGCTAGAGCTATAAAGACAGATAGGGCTCTGCCCTTAATTCAAAGGGACATTGGGCCCTATATAAACACGTCATGTTAATTACTTCTACTAATTTATTTTGCAGTTTTACTCTATGCTAGATACCAACAATTTTTCACACTTTCCCCATTTCCTCATCTGTAAAATGGAGATAATATTAGGGTAGTTATAAAGGTTCATGCTTGAAGCACTTAGCATACTCCCTAACTTATAATAAGTCAACTGACATTTGTTCCACTGTGAAAGGTGTTGCAATAAGAGCAAGAATTAAATAAACTAAGAACTAAATACTAAGTGCAAAGAAAGGACATTTCTCCATAAGAAAAGGAGGTCAGAGATACTTGAGCTTTGCTTAAAAGATGGTTAGGATTTTTCAGGTGGACAAGTAAAGGAAGGACATTCAAGGTGGAGGGGCAGCATTCATTCTCATCTCTTTGAAAACGACTTTCCTAGCACTTCTATAAGGAAACAATTCCCTGTGCGATATATTCTTAGGAGTCCCTTAAAAGCAATGCTGCACACTTGCATGAAATTTCTTCCAATGTTAAGACACTCCCTGACAAATGTCCAGATTCATTTTATAACTCACTTGCATAGGAAAGAGAGACAATTCCATCCTATGCATTGGAGATTGCTCTTTTGTTGGCCTTTAAATCCACACAGAGTAGGACCTTCACAGAAATTCACCAAAAAGCACACCGGCTTCTAGGTAAATGGAAACATCACACAAACCTTTTGAAGCAGCAAAGCAGCAATGTTGTTTTTGCCAACAAAGAGGAATTGGCTCATTATCTTTTCTTCTTTACTATCTTTCCTGTCCTTTGCAGTGTCTACCAGAAGTCTGTCTAGTGCACAAACAACATAAATTTCATACATCTCAGTGACCTTTTGGAAGAGGATAATAAGGGAAGAAAATTATTGTCTTTTTGATAAAATTGTCCTTGTTTTGCTTCAGAAACATTACTCACTAGCCAAATGGTGTTACTGGTTTTATATCCCTGGCTTGAACAGTGTAAACTGAACACACAAGTTCAGTGAAGACGGACATTTTACACCCATGGTAGGAATCAAACACAGCAAAGAGAGAGGCAGGAGTGAAAGTCCATGCCAAGGGAAAGAGGTACACCATGCACTCATCATCACTCAGTCAGGAATTAGGTCCTTGTAACTGCTCTTAGCAGGAAATGGAACAGTTCTTTCCCATCGATATGCATATTCAATATACATAACCTCCAGGGTTTCTGAACTTTCCATTAAGAATCTTGGTTATTCAACAACCATTCCAAACACCATTGCATCTGCTGACACTTTGGCTCCAATTTAAGGAAACACTGCTCTTTAATTTAGAACCTAAGTCTCGCACATCTTCAAATATTTCTTATGAACACAGCTCAGAAGAGGTTTATTGATATGCAAGTACGGAAAGTCACGATGGATTGATAAAACCAGCGGCATCCCTGGTAGAGGCCACGCTCAGCCGAAGCTCTGACATTTCATCTAGTCATCTCCTCCTCCTAATGAGAGCCCTGGAGGAAGAATGTCATATACACCGGGAGACACCATCGACAAGAGACACTGTGAGATACCTGTTCTTAGAGGTGCTAAGCATATACCCATCTGGGATAATGTTCTGATACTTTCCTGTTTAAGTGTGGGGTTGACTTTGAGATCTCTCACTGCTATGATTTCGCAGAAGGTAAACTGGGTTACGCTGAGGAAGCTTTCCTAAGTTACCAATGAGACAACATGTCATTTTAATGTAATGGGATTATTGAATTCTAGAGACAGTTGTCCATGTATAGCAAGCAGTCTATAAGAGGGACCAAAAAAAGTAGCTTCCATTTGTGAACATGCTGTCCCTAGCACCTAGGGCCCACTGGACCTTCCGTTTCATTTCAAATCAGCCAACCTACCATGGCCCTGAGCAGAGCCCATAAATCCACCTATAATTTATTAAAGACTTTCAGGGCACTCCATTCAACCAGTTCACACAGACAGAATGCTTTGTTAAAAAATGGCCCAGTCACTGAAAATGGGAAAATACAAGTCAGGGCCACGATAGGTTTAAAGTGACTGCATTTAAATGTTTATGGACTAGAATCCCAAGTACATCTTAGTGCTGACAAGGCAAATAGCTCTGCATTTAGCCACAATTGATGGAATGTATGTCCGTGGACATTTCCCAAGGGATGGCTGAACATAATTTCATCTACAACTTTCCCTGCACTTGAGGAGCTCACCACTTCTAGGGTAAAATTTTAAACACAATACACACTCAGGTGTTCTGTATCATTGCAATCTTTCGTTAGTTTTTTCTTTCTTTCTTTTTTTTTTTCATCTTGAGTGCCTTCGAAAGAAATGCTTGAGCACACTATGTGGAAACAACCCTACTGTTAATGTGTTGTTTCCATTTTGTGTATGATATATTTACCCAGGGCCAACAGAGGAAAGAGGAATGGTGCATAGATTTTTTTTAAGGGGAGTAGGGAGAGGAAAACACTGAGAACACACAACTACACCAGCAGAAATGTCTCAGCCAGGGCCTCTGGGTAAGTTGGAAGAGTGGCTGAACAAGTCCAGGAAAAGTTTGAGCTTTCACTGAACTTGGTATCTTTTAATCTTTTCTCCAGGCTGCCAATGGCAGAACTAGAGGAACCCCTCAGATTCCGTCAACACATTGTGTTGGGCACTGTGCCAGATGATACCACTTTCATTATGGCCACATGCAAAAAGCTCAGACCTTTGAAGGAAGAAGACTTGGCCACCTTCCGCTAGTCAGAGAATGTGACAGGACCTAAGGAGGGGGCTCCCGGACTGTGAAGCCAAATGTCAGAGTCCTGGTGGCCAATAGTGTGATGAGCACAGCTGCTATCTTAGAGCAATCACTGATGTTCAAAAGAATTTCCAATGGCTACAGAAATTCCAAGGGAAGGAAAGAAAACCCAAGTTCTAGGAGACCCTTCAAGGAGATCGGTACGTTCACCAAGGTCTTCTCCCGAGATGCCTCCACAGGGTGATATTTATTACCTTGAAAGTAAACCATGGTCCCCAGTAGGACAAACCCAGAAACTGAATTTTGTCAGGATCCTGAGAATAAATCCATATCTCACATTAAACAAGCTAAAGAAACTAATGTGTAAGACCCGAATACCAAAACATTTTTTCACAATGAGAAATTAATATCAAAGGGACTAGAATATGTAAAGTCCAATTAATCATTGTTTTTTGACACTGTGTACACATTTTCATAGATTATCAGTTATAACCAACTTAAAAACAAGTAATATAAAATCCAACTCAAATTTGGATAAGCAATAAAGAGCATTTGTTGATTCATATAAAAGTTCTGCAGTAGGGAGTACATCAGGTAAGACTTGATCCAGCAGCTTAAGGCTATCACCAAGGATTAAATTTCTTTCTACATAATGGTTCGATTTTCTATCATATTGGCACCATCTTAGGACTCTTCATCTCGTGGCTGCAGAGTGGCTGTCAGCAACAATAAGATGGTATGCATTTTTTTAATTCAACTTCAGTAAAATGAGAAAGGCTTCTTTCTGCCCAACTATGAAATAAAGGTCATGGGGCCGGCCCCGTGGTGCACTGCTACAGTGCGCCGTTTGGGAGCGCAGCAGCACTCCCGCCGAGGGTTCGGATCCCACATACAGACCGGCCGCTCACTGGCTGAGCGAGGTGCGGGCGCAACACCGAGGGTTGCGATCCCGTTGCCGGTCCCAGTCCGGTACGGGCGCCACACTGAGGGTTGCGATCCGTTGCCAGTCACGAAAAAAGACAAAAAGGGGAAAAAAAAAAAAACCTCCATCAAAGAACTGTCACTTGCACAACATAGAGGTTAAGCAGGTTACCAGATCTGTGTTCAAATTCAAATTCTACCTTGGTCAAGTTAATTAACTCCCTGAGCCTCAGTTGTCTCATCTATAAAATGGGCATTACAATAATGTAAAATTATTAGTTCCCTTTTAATTTTAGCTGTTTGAATAGGCATGTCATTGTGGTTTTAACTTTCATTTCTTTGGTGGCTAATGCTGTTGCCCATCTTTTCATGTGCTTACTTGCCATTGGTATATCTTCTTTGGCAAATTATCAGCATAAATCTTTTACCTATTTTTTAAACTGGATTGTTGGTCTTCTTAGTATTGAGTTTTGAGAGTTTTTAAAATAAATTCTGGATATATATAGCAAGTGTTGGTAGGGATAAAGAACAACTGGAACTCTCATACATTGCTAGTTGGAATATAAAATGGTACAACCACTTTGGAACACTGCTTGACAGTTTATGAAAAAGTTAGACATACATCTATAATATGACCCAGCCATTCTACTCCTGGTTTTTACCCAAGAGAAATGAAAAACATATGGCCCCCCCCAAGAAACACTTGTGCATGAATTTTCATAGCAGCTTTATTGGTAACAGACCCAAACTAGAAACGACCCAAATGTCCATCAATAAGTGAATAGATAAACAAACTGAGTTATATCCATACAATGGAATATCATTCCTTCATAAAAAGGAACCAAGTACTGGTACATACTACAATATGGATGAATCTCAAATAAGTATGCTGAATGAAAAAGTCAGACCAAAAAGAGTACCTATTGTATGATACCATTTATATAAAATTCTAAAAAATGCAAATTAATCTACAGTGACAGAGGCAGGTCATCGGATGTCCAGGGACAGGTAGAGGAGCATGGAGGGTTGAGAGGGAGGAATACAAAGAGGACACAAAGAAGTGGTCAGGGATAATGGATATATTATCTTCATTATGGTGATGGTTTCCTGGGTGTGTATATATATATATATATGCCAGGATGTATCAGAGTGCACACTTTAAATAGGTGTAGTTTATTTTATGTTGATTACACCTCAAAAAAGCCTTAATAATTTATTAGCTCCCTCTTTGCCCTGTGAATTATCCCTGATACAGAGGAGGCCCCAGCACCTATGCTTGTGCTACATGACCCTGCCTTCCTGGCCAGAACTGATCCATCTGATGGCAGATTACTAAAGATGAGAATGAGGACATCAATGTTCTAGAGAAAAGGTCCATAACGTTCTGTTTCTGAGGTTGCTGAAGTTGCCCTGGGTTGGCAATCCAAAGACTGGTTGTTTCAAAAATCTCTTAGATTTCAAAATCTGAGTGTCCTGTCAATATATTCCTTTTATGTTAGCTAGCAGGAGTTGGTTTATGGTGTCTGCAAACCTGGGGAAGAAATAAAATTGACATTTAATTCATTTCATTGATACTCATTATGCTTTCTATTACAAATAGCCACAGCCCTACTTTTTAAAAGAGAAGTTCAACCACCCAGGTGGGTCACACCTCCATCCCTTCATTGAACAAACTTTTATCCAGTGGTACACTGGGCACTGGGCTGGACAGTTTCACATCTCGTTCAAATTATACAACAGCCTGTATAACAATCTTGTGTTCACAGTTGAGAAAGCTCAGGGGCTCAGTTATTTGCCTAAAGTCAAAGAGTTCCTAGGTGTACCAGATCCAGGATTTGAGCCCAGGCCTGTCTAACTCCAGAGGCCACATTTTTTCCAACATCCACACTCCGTTCCCTGGTAGTAGTCAGCCCTTACATCAGCAGTGAGCTTGCAATGTCCAGCCACTGTGGTTTGTGGCTCTGGGAGCCAGAAGTCCCACAATGTTTCCTGGATGCTGCCTCCTGGCTAACAACAGTGTCAGCTGATTGCAGCTCAAAGGTTTGGCCCGACAGGACTCAGTGTCCTGGGAATAGATGAAGCATCTTCTCGGGAAGGCAGGGACCTTTTTCCCTGCTGTTGATATGTTACCTTATAATGAAACTGACTCCTAAGTGACAAAGGAGCAGCAAAATCCTGAAAATAAAAACACCACCACAGGAAATGCCCAAGCAATGACACCCCTGGCCACAAACCAAAAGGTAACGGGGCTGTACTATTGTTCCTGAGGACTCACTGGAACTTGAACACTTATGAAAAGCTCAGGGCTGAAGCTGCATTTTTACATGGTTGCTGGAAGCACCCCTAATGATTTCAGTTGCACAGGCTAGGGTTAAAGCCAGAGAACTCACTACACTTTCTTTTCCTCAGGGAAGTGAGTCTACTGGAGCAGGGGGAGATTTCATTTTAAACTTTTAATCATTTCAGAGTAGTTTAAATGTGTTCCTGTTGAATTTAAAAAATAATAAAAGGGGGATATCTGCAGATCTTCATATTATATATATTCTCCCTTGTGATCGACCTGTAGAAATATGAACACTGCCCAAAGTTCATGGGCACTGAAAATCATCACAGTATCATTTGTAAAAGGAAAAAAATGGAAACAAGCATTCAATAATCTGGCACTTTTAACTTAAAGGATATCCATATGATAAAAAGTATGCATACATTAAAAGTGTTTTCAAACACTAAAATAGTATAGGGTAATATTTATGATTTGTTAAATATGAAAAACAGTACAAAGATAGGTATGCAGTCTGACCCAGAAATGTGTATAGTGTATGTTTATGTGTACATGTCAGGAAGAGAATTTGTCAAAATATTAACAGCAGTGATGTTATGGGTATGATGTTCTGAGCATGGGTAAAATGCTTTCCTTCTTACTTTTATATCTTATCCATTGTTAAAATACATATAGGCTAAATGTAATGTGGTATCCCAGATTGGATCCTGGAACAGAAAAATGTTACTAGTGGAAAAACTTATGAAATCTGAATAAAGTCTGTAGTTTAGTTAGTGGTCATATACCAATGATAATATCTTAGTTTTGATAAATGTACCATGGTTATGTAAGATGTTATCATTAGGGAAAGGTAGGCGAAGGATACATGAGAATTCTCTATACATCATTTCAACTCTTCTATAAATATAAAATTATTTTTCAAAATAAAATGTTTAAAAAAATACATATATGGCAAGTCACAGTAGGAACTAGACTGTCAGGAAAGCCTTTCTTTTTTATTTGTTAAGGCTGCATAATATAGCATGTGTAAACTATTTTATCTCTTAGATGTATCTTGTTCTTCCTTATAGATTGTAACTTGTTATGGGCCAAAGCTCTCCTGGGCTTCCTTGGTATCCCCAAGATAATCCCTAGACCAGTGCTAGGCTAAGGATGTGCAACCACACAGGTTCATTGACTGGTTGACTTGCCTTGAGAAAGAAGACACTAAAACAGACACCAAAAGATTTACTATGTTGCTTTTCACCTTTTTGCAAGAGCTTATAACTCATTTTCAAGCGCATTTTAGATGAATTATAGAAAATATTTACAAATTAATTAGCTTGAACCACATGAAATAGCATTTTTAGGCCAAAGATGTCTAGTATCTGTAGTCATATGGCTTATCTTAAATAATAATCATTTTATGTTAATTATCAAGGGAGAACTTCACAGGCAATACCTTACAAGTAGCAGTACAGGCTTCTCTGCAGTGATTATTTGCATGAGTTCCTCTCCTGTAGGGTTGCCATTTTGTACTCTCACCTACATGCATTTTTACATTAACAATAAAATTCTCCCCAGAGGTTTGGAACTGATTTCTAAAACATCAATTCAAAAATCACGTTTCATGACACACTGATGTGACTTGATCAGTTGTGAGATGTGTAACAAATAATTCATTACCACTAAAAAAAAAAATAACCTAAAGTTTAAAACTGGTTTATCTGTTGCCTTTTCTGTTTTAACTTGATAAATTTTTATTTGGGGTACAGTGTGTTGTTTTGATACATGCACATACTGCACAATGATTCACTTAGGGTAGAGAGCATGGTTTTGTGCCCATTACTCCACCACTTCCCCTCCCTCCCAAACCCTTCCCCTCCCAGCCTCTGTCTGGTTCTTTTGCTTTTTAATATAAATTAGAATAGATGAACAGTAATCCCTCTAATAGCTTTACACACACTCACTCACTTGCATCCCAATATGATTTCTTGAGTGGGGAAGAAGACGGAGAACAACATGGGTTCCAGGAACTAGGCAGAAGCCTCAGTGTGTACAGGGGGCACACGCCAACAGAGCATCAGCCTATGTGCACTGTAGAAAAAGGGAGGTTGAGAACCACTGTTATAAAGGATTGGCAACTGCTATGAATTTCTAATTCAGAGTACAAGAGTCGGTTTAACTATTTAGCCACACATTAGAAGTTTATTTGAAAGGTAACATAACCTAACATCTGTAAGGATCCTTTATGGCCATGTTCATTTAAAACAGTGCTTTTAACTCTTTTTGAACATTTGTAGAGGATTCATAAAGCAAATGTACTTCACAGGGCCTGGTTTTCCAAAGCCTTGTAGTTTCAAATATTGACCTTGCAAAGGACAAGAAATTTTCCTCAGGCTATAAAGTCTCTGGTGTAAAATAAAGATTTCTAACACAGTAAGGTTGCTGGCTCAAAGACAGACTGGTTACTGATTGATATGTAAAGTTACTGGAAAGCTGCTGGAGGGAGAAGGCATGTTTGCTAGATCAAGCTCTTGTTGATGGATCACTTAATTGTCTAAGGGAATGTCATCTGACTTGTTTTTACTGAATGTTACCAGCTTCTATTGTCAAACTTGTTAAACGGTACTTCGCAAAAACACCACCTATGTCTCTTCCTGTAACTTCTAGGTCTTGAGAATAAATGCAGGAAGAGAACCCCAATTCGTGGTTAATTTCCCAAGGAAGGAATGCCCCTCGCTTGAGGGTTCCGGGGAAGTTAACCACTTCGGGGCTTCTCACTGCTCAGAAGAGATGGGCTTTAGGTAATCCTTTGCAGCTCCGTCACCCAGGGGAAGTGGGGTAACAAATCCGTGGGGGGCAAAGCAACAAAAATTAGGGAATGCTTCCCCCCCCAATGCAATCTTATAATTTATTCATTTATATTAAAAAATGTTTCTGAGTGCTTACTGTGTGCCAGGAAATGCAGTACTATAAAAACTAATAAAACAAATTCTGTCCCTAGGCATAAGGACTTAGTTATGGAGACAAACAAGAAGTCAGACAAACACTAAATAAAGAATTATAAGAGTGTAAAGTGTCATGAAATAAATAAACAGGGAACTGGGTGAGGGGAAGATCAGAGAAGGGTTCTCTGAGGCAGTTCCATTTAAGGTGAAACCTAAAGGATCAGAGGTGGACAGGCCTGCAAAGAGCAGGGAGATGGGTGCTTGAGGCAAACCAAGCAGAGTTCCTGAGGCTGGGAAATGAAAATGTGGAATGGCAACAATCTGCCTAACCATGCAACTTCTCTCTGCTAATGCCCAGCAGCCAAGGTAAAGAACAGAGAAGGCTGGATTGACACAGAACTGGGAATTGGCAGTAGGTGTCATTCAGGGTCTAGGAAGCAGGGGAGATGAAGGTGCTTTGAGAAATATCAAAATGTAAACATTAATGCAAGAGATCAGGAGACCCAATATTTATCTATGCAGACACTTCTTTTTTTCTCCTCCTGTGCTGTCCTTCTAGAAATCTGAATGTTTCTGATTCATCATGGAGACACAGAGGCACTCAGAACTGTCGAGAAGATTTCACTAAAATCTGGAGGTGCCTGGAATAGAAGTGAAAGTTCACTTCATCAAGATTATATCATTTCTTAGAAGACAGCCATTGTCTATATATCAACAAATGGAGCCTAAGGCAGCACTTTTCTTCAGTATTTTTCTGTGATTCCATCCCCCCATCAGGGAACATTGCAAAATCTGTGATTGCTTGCCACGTCCCTGATATTATCCACCATTAACATAAATCAAGGTTTCGTGTTTGTAATTTATGCTTCAACACTTAGAGAATACCTTGCTAGTTATTTTAAAGAGATAAATCAAATCAAAATTTTGTTAATAAATGTTAGAAATGTCATAAGACCTCTGATTTATTTAACAATGTCTAACATTCTTGTTCTCCATTTATTTTAAGTTTTTAAGGAAGAAAAATGGTTAGCTGGCTCATCCTGCTCTTACTTTCATTCCTTCGTTTAGGAGATTACATCTTAGCTCCAAAACCATTTTTTTAATAATGAGATATACAATTTTAACTAAGATATTTTTTAAAAGAATAAACAAGATTAATTAATGCAGTCCCAGGTATACTCAAATAATGGATTAGTCTGTATAGCACATTTGATTCACGACTTATAGCCAAGTTTTTTTATTTTAACTTCATCCACACATAGAGAAATTTACTCTCCAGTTTGCTTAAAAGCCAGAACTGCCTATGCAACAGAAGGAAGAGAACACGGATTGAACACTGCTAGGTAGAACATACCAATCACCCAGCTCACAAATTGTACACAGTTACAGGGAAAGACTAGGATACAGCAAATTAACGTGAGATAAAGAGAAAACGGTATCCATGGACTACACCAAGTTTCTTTCCAAAAGTAGAGCACCAGGAGAAGATCAGAATTCGAGACATTGAAGACGCTGAAAAGACAAGACAAAAGCTGAATAAACACACAGAAAACCCTTTCCTCTATGTCCATAGTAGGTCTCAAGTCAGAAACTGATTCCCAGTTTAAGGTACCGGCTTATTTATATTTTTTATCTGCAAAGTCTGAGGGACAGAAGGTTTGTGATTGATCTTGGAAATAACCACCCATTCTTCACTTGAATCATTTTTGTCCACCCTGCCATAGTGAAATTATATATATATTTGAGATGCTGATGAAAACTCAGGTAAAATAACATAATGGGGCCGGTCACCTTTTGCTGTGCATTTCTGAATGGACAGTAAAAAGATTCATAGTCTGGCATCATACTGTTGGGCCCTAACATGTCACTTTTTAGTATTTACCCAATAATATTATTAAGTTACAATGTTGAAGATCAAACTAAAATTTATTATAAAATGACAAATAATCCATGAACAGGATGATTTAAGAAATGTAAAATGAAATTAGTTAAATAGTTTGTAAGGGGAATGTTTATCATTTCCACCCAATGTTGACTAAATTTAAGAAAGCATAGAGATTGAGGGAAAAAACTTAACCGGACTCAGCAAATAAGTAAGCATGTGACCTAGAAAAACTCAGGAGCTTCAGTTCTATCATGTACAAGGTAAAAGTATTATACAGTATAATTTCCTAGTTATTGTTTTAGCCCTAAAGTACTATGATTGACTCTAAGAGCCATGATATTGTTGCCATCTACTGAGATTCTTATATATATTAGTTTCAGACTTTCAAGTATGCTTAATGACAAATTACTGGCTGGTCTAATAAAACACTACATTTTGTAGCCTAGGTCTTGCTACCCCTACCAAACAGGAACATTTAAAGGGATCTTTAAAACTAGCTCTTTGTATAAACTCAAACCTAAAGCAACATTCTTCTTTCAATTTCACTTTTTTTCCTCTTATATTCACTTTTCACTTTCCCGTGACCCCAAATTCACTTTTTTCCCCAAAAGAAAGAAGATGCTGTTGTCTTCTCTTGCTTATGACAGTCACCAATACTCTACTGCACACATTATACACTGTACCCACACTGCTCCTTGTATACACTTTCCCTACACTCACTACACACACTTTATAGAACTATCAAAAAAGTAACAAGAATCATATGGTCAAAGAATGAATGCTGCAAATAGAGTGGTTTGCCAGAGTGTCAATTTAAAAACCTATGACTATTTTAAAGGTTAAATAGGAAAGAGAAAGAATTGCTTACTATGTCCAAAGAGGCATACCTGGGGACGACAAGGAAAATACAGAAGAGTAACAGGGATTCTCAGTAATAGTGAAAACATGGCAGAACCACTTCTCAAGAGAAGTAAAGAAGAAAAGTGGTTAACACACAAGCTTAAACTGGACAAAGATCAAGGTGCTAAAAACAGTATAGAATTAGACAACCTAATGTTGAGTCTTTTTTTCCATTTTCAGATTCTGTTTTTGTGGCTGACCTTCCAGTGATGCTGCCTCTACCACCCGATAGTAATGAATAAAACAAATGAACAACCAGAAGTGAAAAGAATGAGAAAAGTCTCTGTATTCCTACAGCTCAAAGTTAAAATTCAAAATCTCCATTCTGTAGCCTGTTCAATAAGATGAAAGAGAAAAATTCAGATACTTGAATTTAGTCCCAAAAGAAAAGCCATCCTGTTCAATAAAGTGCTTCACAGCTCCTTGCTCTGAAGCTTTTGTCATGAGCCCTCTCCATCTATGTTCCTATTAATACAATATCATAACTGCCTCTGGCATATATCTGAAAAATGTAATAGCACCTCTATCTAGCATTTCAGTTACAAAGATGGTAGAGAAAGTTGCAGTAGGACCTTGTGTCTTCTTGTCCAGTGATGCTAGGATTCTACCAATAGAGCATGAAGATGCTGTGGGTTGCAATGGTCATGCAAACCAGAGTGTGGAAGATCTGATGTTGCCCAGTGACCTAAAGGAAAAGGCATACGTGCTTTACACTTTCCTGGGACCAGAGAGAAAAAAGAATTGCTCTGCCTCTCCCAGTTCCCAGACAATTCTGAGAGTCTCACATCGTGGACATTCCTTTGCTCTTATTTTGTGGGACTCTTGACATTATGTGACCTTGAAGAGATGCATCAAATATCACATCTAAAATACAATGAGGAATGTGTTATAGGGAGACAGGAAAGTCCCTGGTTCACCTGTTCTAGCCATGGTTCCCTCACTGTGCCCGTTCATTAGGATAGAACCAGACTCATTAGAGCTTATTGCTTTATGATGGCCTTCTACATTAACACTCCAAAAAGAGAAACCTCATTTAAACAACCTTGAGCTCAAAGAAGATAGAGACAGAAAACCAGAGTCTCAGCCCTTCCCTGACCTAGGAAGCCAGCAATACAGTGATCATGTGTGATCCACTTGAACTCAACCTGTGAGCCAGAATATTCAACACGTCTAAAGTTGAAGCATCCCTCCTTAATTCTCAATTATTCCTCTTTCCAATCCAGGTTTTTCTTGGGCTTCCAGCAGCTTTCAAACAGTATTTCAGGCAATTCCTAGTTTTCTACCAAGTTTGAAGGAGCTAGAAGGAAATTGGTTAATGTGAACACTGGGCCCAGCCCCCAAGAGCAGAAGCAGCTGGTAACAGCAGGGGTCCAGTTACAAGCATCTAACATGAATGAGCTTTCATTTTGAGGAAACTGCCTAGTAAGAGGATTTCTAGCAGAACAAGAAAGAAAAGAAGCTTATGATCTGGTAAAATGCTCTGAGAAGTATGCAAAAATTTGATCTCAAATTTAAAAGGATCCTACTTACAAAGTATTCGTTTAAAAATTGATCCACAATCTTATTAAGCCCTGTACACCTAACTACCAATCAAAACAAATACAGCAGACAGAGAAACAAGTTAAACAATTCCTTGAGGAAACAATCAACCTTAGAATGTGGAACATCCTACAGGATTTATGACCTGGTTTCTTCAACAAATTGATGGCATTAAAAAATGTGTGGTAGTGTATGCTTTAGAATGAACGAAACTTTATTGACATAATAACCAACTACAATGTGTGGGCCATATTTGGGTCCTAATCTGCACAAACCAAATGTGAAAAGTCACTCCTATGATAATCTGGGAAATTTAAACATAGACCTTTGATGGAGGTCATAGAGTATTAGATGACCTTAGGAAAAAGTCCTTATCCATTACATGTCTAACCTGAAGTATTTACAAGTAAAATGGCAAGATACTTGAAATTTTAATGTTCTCAAGAAAAAAGTGGGAGATTAGATGAAACACGATAGGCAAAATATTGACTATTGTTGAAACTGAGTAATAGGTACAGCAGGTCCTTTCTAATCTCTTGAAAACATTTTAATATTTCCATAATAAAAAAAGTTGTTGATAAACCACTCTGATGAAAATTAGGCAGGCATTAAAATAATAACATGGAAGACAGCAACAAAGAAAATGCTTACAGAATTACTACTTTTAGAGTAAGGACCAAATCCACAGTATGATCATACTCTTTAAAATATGTGTGAATATAAACAGTAGAAAAGTATATAAGAAAAAATAAAATAGAAAGTTGATATGTCTTAAAGGGTGGTAAAATATTTTTCTTATTAGTGATATATTGTTTCTGGAACAAATAAAAAGTTGACATGAACAAAACAACAACAAAGAATTGATATGAATCTACATATGCAGAAAGGCAACACGATACAGTGGAAATAGGATTGGCTTTGGAGTTGGACAATCTAGGCAAGTTATTTAAACAACCTTAGAATCAGTTTCCTCATGTTTAAAATTAATATATCTACCCTTTGGAAATGGTACAAGGATTAGAGATGTAAATGATTAGAGCTACAAGTTAATGCCTACCACAATAATTGGCACACAGTAAACATTTGATAAATGGTACTTATTACTGTTATCATAGTAACAGGGGTTCTGAGAAAATAGGAAAAATGGGAGATGAGCTGATGGTAAAATGGCCACAGACCATTATGGCAATATAGCTTTCGCAAAAAAAGGAAGCTAGAACAAAATGCAATGAGGCCTTCCAATCTCGTTAGTTGAAGGTACAGATTGGCTGGAGGGGGCTGAGACTTACGTGCAGGGCGGTGCACTGAGCAAAGACAGGCAGTCGAGAGGGGAGTAAGGCCACCCTGCAGGAAGAATGGGAGAGCGAGATCCTAACACACTATGTTCAAACTACTCTGCAGCTTCAAGGCCAAACCTACAGGACTAGCAGAAAGGGAAGATGAGCCTAAAAGGAGGAAACTAAGAAAAAGTACCTAGAGGACCCCACATCTGTGTATGGTACAAGGAAAATTCAAGTATCTTTACATGGGGCGTTTTGGCAGTGACAGACAATCCCTAACTGGGATTGTTGTGATAGATGATAGAATGTCAGAGCTTGAAGGATCTGAAATTCGTGTAAGATTTTCTCATCCTCTTTCTCCACTCTACAAGATGAGAAAATTAGGCCCAGAAAGGGGTAGACCCAGGTGCTACGGCAAGAACTCTGTCTAGAACTATGCCTTGAACTCTGGCTCACCCTTAGACCAGTGCTCTTGTCATACCTCATTATGCCACCTCCAAGATGGGTGTCCCAGTACCATCACCAAGTCAATTATTGTTACCCATCTGTATTAAACATATGGAGCTTTCCATGTCTTAAAGCATACAATAAAATATAAGCACTTATTCTTTCGGTAATATCTTCCACATCAAGCATATATCAAAAGAGATATATGCAAATATTTCATGAGGTACATAAAAACAAATGGCACATGCCCTGTGCCTACGATACAGTGCAGAAGACAAGCATCATACAGTAAGTAGAATCCTGTAAATACACTTTATAATGTTAAGAGAATAGAGCTCACCGGACTTGAGAAGGGAGAGGAGGACAGGAACGCTTCACTGAGAGCAGATGCTGGAGAAGAGCCCGAGGAAGAGGAGTTGATCAACAGGCAGGGACAAGAAGGAAGCCAGTTCCGATCACGTGTGCCTGGTGCAACAGCTTAGGGGAAAGTGGGTGAGGACTGAAACTGAAAACTACCAGAAAATACAGCAAGCATATCAGGATGGGAGTTGGGTGGGGTTTATAGAAAGAAAAATCCTCGTCAGGCAAACTGGCAGCAGACTCAAAAATAAAGTAAAAACCAACCACTTTTAAGTTGTAAGGAAATATTTTTAAAGAGAGAGAAAGAAGAAATTTATTTCTTGTGTGAACTCTAACCATAATCAGATGATTAAAAATGAGTCCTCACTGGCTGAAGTATAAGAAGCCTCCAAGAACGGAACAAATTCTGGTCTTGTGCAGATTCCGGCAGCTGCTACTAAATCTGCATTTGAGGGTGTTAGTCCTGAGGCGAGCATACAGATTCTGATGTCCTGCCAAAAATTCCTTTTTTCCCCTTTTTTCTGGAATCATGTCTCTTTTCCACTAGTTTTCTCCACACTCTTGCTATAGAGATCAATTGTGGTATTTAGATTTGAAATTCAAACTGAAAAATATGTGATCTCTGTGTTGTGATCTCTCTGGTCCTGTGTGGCCTCCAACAAATGATCCTTCAAAGCCCCCAATAATGAGGCACAGATTAACAGCCCCCAAGAAGCAGACACTCTTTCTCTGAAGAATGACCTCTATTGGTATCAATTATACAGACATTATTACGAGAGGGAATTATCAATATGTCTTCAACTCCAAAGTCTACTCTGAGGAAAATTGTATGAGAGCTGCAAAATATGTTGTGTGTCACCAGATAAGTCCAGCAAAGTCCCCTGAGGAAATGGGACTCTCAGAAGCAAAAAAGAGCAGGAAACTGACATTGCTGGGGACCTACTTTGTGCTGGGCACCACTCTAAATTCCTTATGTCTGTTAATCTTTTTCTTTCCTTCTTTCATACAGTTTGATTCTCTCAAGTATCTCCCAGTAGTCTACGCACATTATATCATTCCTATTGGGGGTAAACTTGGAGATGGGTGATCGGAGCAAGGAGACGGCCCGTGCTAGAATCAGAGAAAACCTATTTCTTCAAACTCCCAGATCTATATTCTTTGTTAAAGTTCCTACTATTTTTCAGACAGTAGGGTATTGAAGGATACACACGGACATGAACAATTAGTAGTTCTTCAAATACATAGTGTCATAAAGAATCGTAAGTATTCTGTGAGTTTTGCCTTTTACTAGCACACCCTTCAGTTCACAATTAGGACAGTGTCTGTAACTGGGTGCTGGTATGAGAATGAACCCAGGAAGAAGTGAAGGGAGTGTTATGAGGACTCAATTCACCCACATGGCAGACTCCCCTGAGATGGCCCAGCAGCCCCGACCGCTGATTTACATTCTTCTCAGCTGCATGCTTTCCTGTGCCTATCAGACTATTAAAATATTAACAGGGTCCTGGTATCTGTCATTATTAATTTTGGAGAGGAATAAGGACATGCCGAGACATAGTACTGATAGATTTGTAGAATATGTTAATTATAGCAACTCATTATTCAGCCAAGTTACTATTTTTTCAAGATGGTTTTTCTCCACTAATCATTTTTGATATTTAACAATTTTTCATCTCCAACTAAGTACACTTGTTCCTCAGAAATCTGCTTATGTATTTTATACTGTTTTTATAACAATAACTTATTGAATAATTGTTGTGCCCCATTACATAATGACAAAATTTTCTGATAAATATCTAGAGAGTTTAGCTAAGAAATGAGTAGATTATTAAAGCTGGAATAAAAATAATGTTTCTGCTTTTAAAAAAAAAATTTATTTGTTTTTATTTTTTATTTTTTTGGTTCTCTGGTAAAGCCATCGAGGCCCAAGGCCAACTTCTCAGGCCATTAGCCTCTCGGTTGGGGACACCTGCCATTTGTATTTTGCACTTGGGACTTCAAAGGAGTTTTCCTTCTAGCTATATGTGTGGGGGCACCGGCATCCTAATTCCAAGGCTTTTGGAAATTACCAATTTTCTGGTGGCAGTGACCATTAGAAACACTGATTTGAATATTATGGAGAGATCAGAGAGAACTACGCTGGCTATTTTTCAAAGCAAAAATGTACCACTTACTGAAGTAGCCTAGCCCTCCAAGAAAAGGGCTCTGATGAAAGAGTGAGGAATGCAGGGGAATCCAGAAAATAATTTGGCAGATCGCATTATCACCATCACTGTTTATGAAATACCTCTTAAGGTGGCTCCAAACAGAAGCAGAAACTTTTTCAATTTGAAAGTTGGAACAGCCTCTGTCGTGCTTTATCTAAGCTGCCTACCACAAATCAAAAGAGGTGCATCTCTTTTTTGACATGGCCAGCATTGCTCTTCATGGCTCAGACTCACAAAATGACAAGTTAAAGTAATAACAACAGGCTGCTTTGATTGTTCTTCTTAGGCCCAAAACAAAACAAAACAAAAAGCTGTTGGGGGAGCCATTTTCAATTCTCAGTATTGTGCATTCACGTTTAAACTGATAATTCTGATCTCATCTCATGACTTTGAAGAAGCTCATAATTTTACATCTGTAAAATGTTAATCTCAGCCTCTGAAAAGCATTCAGTGATGAATTCTGTGAAAGAAAACATTATACAAAATGGGACACTCCAGGAACAGGGTGTTGTAATTAACCCATGATTCTCCACAAACTCCTTCTTGCTTTCTACCCCTATTATTAAAAATCTTCTGAAAATCAGTTCTCTTCCCAACCCTGGTATTCAGAATATAACTGGAAACTTCTTGGGTGAATGATGGTCTCTTGTCGGATAATTCACCATTCTGAAATCAGTGATGAGTCCATGTTACTAAAAAGGTAGAAAGTGTAATAGAAAATACAAGAGACTGCTGATACCATAAACATCCTGAGAGTTGTTATTTTTTCATTTAATTCATGACATAAACACTTTTTCTTGTGATTGACCTCTTCCTCTAAAAGCCTAAAATGGGTGTGGTGGGAACAGGTGAACTGGGTGTGGTATGTGTGAGAAGAAGGAATTAAGAATAGGGCTGTCAAGACTTCCAGTCAATTGACGTTTGCTCCTTGTGGACTCAACGACTAATACTCTTCATGTCAACCTTTTTGAACAGACAGTGGCTCTCTTTGTCTCAGACTTAGCACCTTTGCCTCAATAATACAATTGGCCATTCTACAGACTGAACTGTGTCCCTGCAAAATTCATTTGCTGAAGTCCTAACCCCCAATGTTATGGTATTTGGAGATGGGGTCTGTGGGAGGTAATCAGGTTTACTTGATGTTGTGGATTGATTGAATCGTGTCCTCCAAATTTCATATATTAGAAGATTCAATATATATTAATCCCCATTGCAACTATTGAGGGTGGAAAATCCTATCATGGTAATTGAGAGATGGAGCCTTGAAGAGGGGATTAGGTTGTAGGACCATGCAGTCATGAATGGATTACAAATGGTGGTCATAGGCGTGGTTTGAGGGCTTTAAAAAGAGTGAATGAGGTTAGTCTCTCTCTGCTCTTTCTGCTTCCACCAGCTTGCAATGTGAGACCCCTGGGTCACTGTCACCACCACCAGATGGACTTTGTACTTCCCAGCCTCAGAAACTGTAGGCAATAAATTTCGTTTTCTTTATAAATTACCCAGTTCCAGGTATTTTGATATAAACAACAGAAATGGACTAATACAGATGAGGTCATGAGTGTGGGCCCTCATGATGAGATCAGTATCATAAGAAGAGAAACCAAAGAGCTTGCTTGCTGTCTCTGTCCCTGCACTTACCCATACAAACAAGAGGTCATGTGAGCACAAAGCCAGATGACAGCTATCTGCAAACCAGGAAGAGAGCCCTCACCAGAACCAGACCATGCTGGGACCCTGAGATCTCAGACTTCCAGCCTCCAGAACTGTGAGAATATCAATTTCTGTTTTTTAAGCCACCCAGTCAATGGTATTTTGTTATGGAAGCCCTAGCTAAGACAGCTGGAGAGACAGAGAAATTTGAGAAGTGTCACTTCTACAGAAATAGAGTCATTCTAAATGCAACGAACAGTTATTTCATCTCCTTCATACTTATACTGATGAAAGTTTCGTTTAACACTGCTTGACCAGTGCTCAGGCCTGCCACCCTTAGAACAGCAAACAAAAATATATGATTTGAGGAACAAGAGAGTAAACACTGCCCTTCTCAGAGGATGGAGTCAGTTCAATTCTTTGCACCTGATGTACTACTTAAATTGCAGCAAAGAGCAAAAGCACATCCTGATCACTCCATGAAGGAGCTAGGGCCCTGCCACTGGAGAGGCCATCACTGAGAGCTGGACATACTTCAGCAGCAGCCCTTCTGCACCTGGGCCCTCCTCAGGCCTCACACTTTGCACTCCCCATGGCTTCGTAGCATCTGGTAAGCTGAGGCAAGTTAATTGAACAGATCACTGTCTCCAACAAAGAGTAACTTAGAAAACTGCTAAATTCCACTCTACAAATCAGGTTTGTTAAGTTCTGACTTTTGCAAACTTGAAGTTTTCTATTGGTTCCATATGGTTCTGTTATATTAGGGCTCAAGCAAGGCTAAGACACACAGCTAGGTTTATCATCGGCCAATGGTCAAAAGTGAAGATGCTCTCAGAGAGAAATCAGTTTTCCCCTGCTATTAAAAACATAAGCATAAAATATCGACATGCAAGCAAGTAAAGAGAGAGAAATGAAAGCTCAGCCTTGTACTGCAAAATGTAGTTGTTTTTTAATAAAATTGATTTGGATCAATTTGGGATAACTGCTGGGAGATGCAAGGTTTTAGTTTCAGATATATTGTGTTTCTGATCTAAGCTCAAAAGCAACATCGCCAGTGTTTTTCCAGTGGCACAATGCAGTTCTAGAAGAGTTAAAATAAGAAATGCTACCTGCTTAATCTGCCAGAAAACACATGAGAGGAGCAATCAGCTGGGGGAAGAGTTGCTCTGAATGAGGTATGCCTGGCTGCTTTAGGCCATGCTGTTTGTCAGTCTTTGAAAATTCAAGTCATTACCAGATGCTGATCTACTATAATATTGTGATATTTTATCTGATTACACTTACCTGATTGTGCCTTATCTGCTATTTGCCTTCCCATTCTTCCATGTATATTAAATGCAGGTGCTTTTATTATTCTGAGAGCTAGAAAGTGTTGACTGCTCTGAATATAAATGGGGATATTATATCATTAACTTGCTCCGAAAGCAGGGCCATTCACTGTGTAAATCACATGCAAGGTACCTAGTGGAGACACAATAAACCATAATGTCTTGAGAAAGAAAGCAATGAGGAATGGATAAGGAGATAAAAATTTAAGGCATTGTTAAAGAAGGGTAATCTTCAAAATCCTATTTGGTTCTTTTGAACTAGCATTTGTTGATAATATAAACTTTATATTAGAAACTTTTTTAAGTTCATAAAAAAATCTTTTGGGGGAAGCATCATAACATGGAATGCTATCACTAATAGGATTACATAAAAACACAATCACTAACATTCTATGGCTTGTCTAAGTTAGGAGAACATTTTGAACCTATTAGTCTAATCTTTTGAGAATATGCTTTGCTTTGGCAAATACATTCTTACCTTATCTGGGTGTACTACTGAAACAAGGTGAACAAATAGCCGAATGCTTTCAGCATTTTCCAGATGTTAAAAGGTGAATAATTTAGAATCTCGTTGCAAATTTCAAAGGAGCAATATGTAGTGAATTAAGGCAGAACTGTGATAATGTGCGGCTGCCTGACTGGGTTTATACGCCCCACTTAGCTTCCACTATGTTGGCCTAACTACGGGTTAATCCACAGTTATTTAAATGGAAAGTTTCAGAAAATCCATTTTCAGAGCAAATGTCATACGAGAGTTTAAATGAGCCACTGCCCTTTGTTGCATAGAATATCTGATGTCCTGTTCATTTATCAGCATGTCAGATTCCTCTACCGGTGTAACAGCTGGGATCCAAGTCCTGTAAAGGAACATAAGTTACAATCTTTGCCTGAAGGACTGTGGCCAGAGTCATCTTCTGACTGTCAGCTGTGAAGGTGTGAGACCAAAGAGAACAGGTCTGCGGACAGCTGGGAACATGAGGAGTAAGGTAACCAAACTAGTTAACATTCCCCATACAGTAGTTTTTCCCCTGCCAAGTGATATACTGAAACAAAAATTCTTTTTAAAAAATACCTGTTTGTCCACATGTAAAAATCTATAAAAAGCACTGCAATGAGGCAAGTGCTAAATGAAGACTATTAAAAATGTGACATGGGCTGGCCCGGTGGCACACTGGAGAGTGCGCCGCTTGGGAGTGCGGAGGCGCTCCCGCTGAGGGTTCGGATCCCATGTGGAGACCGGTTCCCGCTCACTGGCTGAGCGTGGAGCGGGCGCAACACCGAGGGTTGCGATTCCGTTGCCGGTCCCCGGTACGGGCGCGACACCGAGGGTTGCGATCCCATTACCGGTCAGTAAAAAAGACAAAAAAGAAAAAAATATAATAAAAATTAAAATAAAAATGTGACAATTTTCTAAACTGTTTTCAAGCTTCTAATCACCCAGCCCTGCCTACATCTGCCAAAACACTGATGGCATCTTATAGACCATTTCTAGACATCTCCTACCACCTCATTCCTAGTCTGCAGAGAAGGAGAAAAGACTGTTTGAGTTTATATCTCACTTGAAAATTCAAATCATATTCACTGACTTTTAGAACTTCCTTGTCCATTTATAGAGTTGGGATGTTGGCAGTTTCCAAAGAGGGAAACAAGAAGTATTAAGCAATATACCTATCAAATAACTATAAATCTGTAGATCCTGTGGCACATTTACTAGAGAAACATAGCAAGGATTGGGAATGCCTTTGGCTACCAAGATTATGCTCTTATACAAGTTAATTGATAAATATATAGCAAAGACATTGCATAACACAGCCTCACAAATATGCCTCAAATACAACTAGGTCACACAAATATTTTATTGGCAGAGTTTTGCAGATCAATGATAAAAGCTATATTTTTTCTCATCCCATGACATCAGGGTTAAATTCAACTCACTAAACAGTCATGGCAAATTTCCATGATAGTAAGTCAAGGAACAGAGTTTCTAAAAGTGGTATAGGGGAGTCTCTCTCTATTTCCCAGTAAAAATACAATGTACACCTATACACCAGTGCTCAGTTGCTGACCTATTAATCTTTCTTAGTCTGTAAAAATTTCCTAATCTCTAGAGTCTCACTGAAATCCAAGGGTCTGGATTAGGAAAAAAAAAAAAAAGATCATTTTTAAAAGTTAAAACAAAGTTGAGTAGCTATTTGCTTATAGACTAACTCATCCATCTAGAGATTGATCTCTGCCAAATTCTCCATGATTCTGTTATTCTATTATTTATGAGGAGCTGTGGCATCATGTTTCAGAAATTACCAACCAGTAAGCACTGATAGGTATGTATTTTTCTTGCTCACTCAGTCGCAAGAAACATACATAATAAATTCTTAGGAACTTCATCTCTTTCAGTTAAAGTCCATATAACTGCTGACTCAATGATTTGCCACAAAATCTATTCCTGGCTAAAAGGGAGGACCACCCTAACAGAAAAGAAGTATTTCAATACTCCAGAGTTTCCAACAAGAACAGAGAGACACCAATGAGAATTAAATTAAGAAACTACATTCCATGGCTGAGAAATTGTTTCTAAATATTTTTTATACTATTGTAAATTTGTTCCCAATGGAAAGATAGCAAGAGATTAATTACCCACATGTCCATTTGATTAAAAATTTTTTAAATAAACTTATTTTACTTTTACGGTTCCAGATAGGAGTTATTAACCATCTGCCTTCATATTACTTAAACATTATACAAATAAACATTATTTTACAACCAGAAAACAGTAATTCATAGAATCGTACATTTATTCCCCAATAATTCTTCTTTGCCATTTAGTAAGGGCCTAAAGCTACCATCATTTCAATTCTTTTTAAAATTCATTACCTACAATACTAAGAAAAACAGATAATACAGTTTTTTATTGCAAATGAAGAAGGCCTTAAAATTATTTTTTATTTACTAGCAGCATCAATTATCTCCTTTTGAGAAAATAGTTAAGAGGAAAAAATGACAACCTAAATCATAGCTCACACTGCTAACAGAAAGGAGGGTGGCTAACCAGCCACCAGTCGGCAGTTCCACTAACTAAGGCTCTTACACAGGCAGCTGTCCTACTGCATAAGGAGAGAATATGGATAAATGAATTAACACTCTACTTCTCTACTTCTTTGAAACCCAGAAATGAGTATACCTCTAGAATCAAACCATATACCATAAAAAAAAAAAAAAAAAATGGAAAGACAGTTCTTTGCTATGTAGGGCAGGGGATAGGAAAAAAAAAGGTAAACAGAGGTAGAAAGACAAGGCTTAAGATCTCCCGAAGAGAGTTTATTTTGACCCAAATTTATTAAGATTAGAGAAACACCCTAAGGAACAGAAATCACAATAAACCACCAAAAGAAAATCTTCATTGAAGGCAAACTCTGATGTGCACTCTAAACTAAAGTTATACATATTACCATCTTAGCTACTAATAGCCAGTGGGATAGTTAGCTTCTAAGATGGTTTCTAATGACTTCCACCTCTTGATATTCATGTTCTTGTGTAACCCTCTCCTTTGAGTATGGGCTGGACCTAGTAACTCACTTCTAATGTATATGATACAACAAAAATAATGGGATGTCACAAAAATACTTTGCTCCCATCCTGCTTACCTTTCTTGCTCTCTCACTTGCTCACTCTAACAGAAGGCAGGTGCCACATTGTAAACTCCCTACATAAAAGGCCTACATGGCAAGGAACTAAGGAAGACGTTCAGCCAGTGGCCAGTGAGGAACTGAGGGCTTCAGTCTAACAAACCACAAGATACTGAATCCTGCCAGAGATCATGTGAGTGAGCTTAGAAGTGGATCCTCCCTCAAGTCTAGTTATCAGAGAGACTGCAGCGCCAGCTGACATCTCAATTGCATCCTTATGAGAGATCCTGAGCAAGAGAGTCCAGTTAAGCTGCACCAGAATTCCTGACCCACAGAAACTGTGAGATTAATGTTTGTTGTTCTAAGCTACAAAGTTTTTGGATAATTACATAGAAATAGATAACTCATAAAGCTTATTTCTTGAAGTTATAGAATAAAAGTATTTTCTGTGATGTGGTTCAAATGTCCCCTAAATCTTGTACAGCGATTTCACTTTTAAATTCTCTACGGGCTTTAAAGAGCATTATTTCTTTGAAATGATATATAATATCATGATAATCCTCAACCTCCCTCTGAAAAGTCTCAAAACTATCTGTATATAAAAGATTCTGAAAGAAATCTGCCTAGTAATACACAAATTATATTTTTAAATACCTCCAGTGTAGAAAATTAATTCAGCAGAGATATATATATATATATATATATATATATATATATATATAGTGCCTCTAGGACAGCTATAGAATATGCCCATGGAATGATAATCCTCAACCTCCCTCTGAAAAGTCTCAAAACTATCTGCATATAAAAGATTCTGAAAGAAATCTGCCTAGTAATACACAAATTATATTTTTAAATACCTCCAGTGTAGAAAATTAATTCAGCAGAGATATATATATATATATATAGTGCCTCTAGGACAGCTATAGAATATGCCCATGGAAACTAAACTTAGCATTCAAGAAAACTTAGCATTCTTATCAGATAAGAAATCTGATATCCCCCTAAATGTAGAGACATATGAAAAATAAATGTATTTTGGTAAGCTGAGAATATAGCTAAATAGCTAGAGGTTGCTAAAAGAGTAAGAAAAACACACAGTAGGGAAGATTTTTCTTTTTTTTTTTTTTTTGGCAAAAAGTTAACTTTTCATTGTAGTATAGAAAATTCCACAAATCATAATATTCAATGGATTTTTGCAAAGAGAACATACCAGCATAAACATCACTCAGATAAAGAAATAGAACATTCCCAGCACCTGAAGTCCTCCTCATACCCACTTCCATGTCTGGCTTTTCTCATTCAACATTAAATTTGTGAGATTCTTCAACATTGCATGTAGCAGTAGTTTGTTCATACTCATTGCTACATAACATTCCATTATATGAATAGACCACAAATTAATTGTTCCTTCTACTAGTGATAGACATTTGCGGTATTTCCAAATTTTGACTTTAAGAATACTTTTACTATGAACATTTTTATATGTCTCTTCTAGTGTAATATATATACATTTCCAACAGGTACATATTTAGGAGTGAAGCTATGAGGCCATAGGTTATATGTTTGTTCAGCTTTAGAAGATATTGCTAAATAATTTTCCCAAATAATTGTACTGATTATACTCTCACCAGCAGTGTTGAGTTGCTCATGTTTTAAACTTTAGCCATTCTGTTGGCTGTTCAGTGGTACTTCGTCATGCTTATAAGTTACAGAGCCCTGATAACTAATAAGGTCAAACACCTTAGTATTTCTTCACTTTCAGGAATTTGATTCATAAGTTATCTCCCTCATCCTGTAAACATAATCAAAATTTTCCCATTCTTGAAAACAAATCAAATAAGCAATACAAAGAAACAAAAACAAACAAAAAACTCCCAAAGTTTCTGGAGTACTGACAATATTCTATTTCTTAATTGAGATGGTAGTTATATATCTGTTCAATTTACATGAATTCTTTAAGCTGTTTATAGTTTTATGCACTTATGTATTAGGTTTTTTAAATTAAAGAAAACTTTTTTAAAAATTAGAGAGTTCTACCTCTAGTATGATGGAGTAAACTAGGAACAGACTGATTCCCTCATGGATAAAAAAAAATACATGAACTCTGAATAAAATACAAAAAATAAGAACTTGAAGGCTCTGGAGAGTAAGCCAATACAGGCAGATTTTAGAGCAGAGTAAAAACTTAGACAAGGGAAATGACACAGTGTGAGTTCCACATCTTTGTGGCTTTGGCCTGACAAATGGTCTCCGGATGTGATGTGATTCAGGACAGCTGAGCTCCCACAGAAAACATGCCAACCTTCTGGCTGATGAACAAGAGGGCAGAGCCAGGGGAAGCCAGACTCTGGAACCAGAAGAGTAATTGCAGAATGAAGAAATGTAGGCAATGGGCTCACATGTTCTGTGTGTAAACTCTTCCCAAGTCTCTGATTGACTTAAACCGTGACTGAAATATGGTAGGCAGAATCAAAGCAACTTGGTTTTAAGGCTAGAGGAACTGAACTGAGATTTGAGCTGCCACCCACTACCATTTGAAATTTGAGTCTAACCAAGGTAGCTGCCTTTAAAAACAACAATGACAACAACAAAACATCAACACTCTTCAAAGGGATATAATCGAATTCAAAGTCTCTACAACTTAATAATCACAATATCTAGTCAAAACAGTCCAAAAAGACCCAAAAAATGAAAACTCAAGAAAATGTAAAATTTGACTTATTCTCAAGAGAAAAGACAATCTCCAAAGGGCAAACTGAGGTAACCTATATATTGGAATTATCAAAGAGATTAAAGCACCTATTATGACTATGCTCAATGAATTAAAGAAAAATAATGTCCAGATGAATGAATAGGTATCTCAGCACAGACACAGAAAATATAAAAAAAGAACCAAATGGAGATTTTAGAATTGAAAAACACAATATCAAATATAAAAAAATCACTGTAAGGGCTTATCAGCACAATTGAGATAAAAGAGGAATGAATCACTATATAAAAAAAGAACCAAATGGAGATTTTAGAATTGAAAAACACAATATCAAATATAAAAAATCACTGTAAGGGCTTATCAGCACAATTGAGATAAAAGAGGAATGAATCACCGAACTTGAAGACAGTGCAATGGAAATTATCCAATCTGAACAAGAGAGAAAAATTATTTAAACAACAGCTTCAGGGACTTGTGTGACATTATCAAAAGACCTAATTTATAAGTAACTCAGGTCCCAGAAGAAGAGAAAAGAGAATGAACTACATACACACACACACACACACACACACACACCCCTCTTATCCACAGGATACATTCCAAGGCCCCCAGAGATGCCTCAAACTACAGATAGTACCAAACCTTATATATATTATGCTTTTTCCTATACATAAATACATAACTATGATAATTTTTAATTTATAAATTAGGCAGAGTAAGAGAATAACTAATATTAAAATGGAACAAATATAACAATATACTGTAATAAAAGTTATATGAATGTGGTCTCTCACCTATTTTCAGACTGTAACTGAATGTGGAAAGTGAAACTGTGGATAAGGGAAGACTACTGTGTGTATGTATATGTGCGTGTGCGTGTGTGTGTGTATTTGAAGAAAGATAGGCTGAAAACTATCAAATTTAATGCAAGACATAAATTTACAGATGCAAGAAACTCAGCAAACCTCAAACAAGCTATATATAAAGAAAACCATAGCACATCAAAAGGCTGAAAACTATCAAATTTAATGCAAGACATAAATTTACAGATGCAAGAAACTCAGCAAAACCTCAAACAAGCTATATATAAAGAAAACCATAGCACATCAAGGTGAAAGTAGTTAAAACTAAAAACACAGCAAAAATTTTGAAAGTAGTCAAAGAAAAATGACACATTACATACAAGGGAACAACAATTCAAATACCACAGACTTCTTATTAGAAATCATTAAGTACAAAAGACAGTGGAACGCTTTTCTGTGTACTGAAAGCGGGAAAAAAGGCAACCCAGAATTCTGTATCAAGTGAAAATACACATGAAGAATGAAGGCTGTTTCCACTTCTGGTTAGGAAGAGTAACTAGGATTGGATTTACCCTTCCACCTGAAACAACTAAAGAACAGTCAAAATATGAGAAGCACACTGGACACTGCACAACAAACACAATGATCCCTGTCAGGTAGGAAACAAACAAGTCCTATAAATGCTGTTTTGAGAGAGCTCCAGGCCATAGAACAGGGAAAGGGAAACTCAGGCAGAGCACAGGTCACTCCCTGAGTTTAGGAAATGAAGCATTCAAAGAGACTAGAGTAGCTAGAATACTCAGGACAGTGTAGCAGAAATAAGAGAAAACACCGAAAGAGAACTCTGGAGATATGCTGAAGGCCCCCTCAAGTATTCAGCTGAGTTTTAAACAAGGCACACATGTGAGGAAACTACTTGAGGCCAGATAAAGAAACAACACAAAGGAAGAAGGTGATAGTGTCCAGCACTGGGAATAGTACCTATTAAAAACGGACAGACTGGAAAGCCTCATGATTCACAGGGCATTGGGTTAAGTACACAGATGGGTGTTTTATCAGTAATGGAGAATAATTAGCCCTAGAATGAGCACATCCAAGTCCTGCCTAACAAATCTTCAAAGCAAGAATGGAAAGAATCAAACTCTTTACAAGCAAATTTAACTGTGACTCAGCAAAAAGGCTCATGATTACTTACATGAATAAAAATATCCAGCACACAACAAAGTAAAATTCACAATGTGTGGCATTCAATCAAAAATTGCCAGTCCTGTAAAGAACCTGGAAAATATGACCCATCATGAGGAGAAAAACTAATCAATTGAAACCAATCCAGAACTGACACAGCTGGTAGAATAAGATAAGAACTTTAAGAAACAGTTATCATAACTGTTTTCTATATGCTTAAAAAGTTAAGACATGGAAAATATAAAAAAGATGCATATCAAACTTCTTAAAATGAAAACTACAATGTGTATTATGAGAAACATTGAAAGAGATTAACAGCAGGTCAGATATTGCAGAATAAAAGATTGGTAAATTTAAAAGACAGAGAGAAAAGATCATTTAAGAAAATGAGTTATGATCACTGAGTTATGGTAAAAACTTTAAGTACATTATGTATGTGTAATTGGAGTCTTTAAAGGAAGAATGCAACAATAAAAAATATTTGGAAAAATGATGGCCAAAATTTTCCAAATTCTATAAAAATGATAAATTCACAAATCCAAGAATCCCAATGAACCCCAAGCACAAGTAACATAAAGAAAACTAAACCACCTTGCAATCAAATTGCTCAAAACTAGTGATAAAGAAAAATCCTACAAGCAGTCAGAGAAAGATATGTTATGTACAGAGAATCAATGATAATAGGAGATATCTCAATGGAAAAACAGTGAAGTAACATCTTTAAAGTAGTGAATAGGAAAAGATAGTAACAAATGTTGACAAGGAAATTGGAGCCCAGATAAATTGCTAGTGGGAATGTCAAATGATGCAGTCATTCAGAAAACAGTTTCCTCAAAAAGCTAAACATAGAGTTACCATGTGATCCAGTAATTCCACTCCTAGGTAATATCAAAGAGAAATGAAAAATGTGTCACATACGGAAACCTGTATGTCAATGTTCATAGCAGCATTATTCTTAATAGCCAAAAGGTGGAAATAGCACAATAGTCAACCAACTGATGAATGGATAGACAAAACATATCATTACAATGGAACATTATTTGGCCACAAAAAGGAATAAACTACTGATACATGTGACAATATGAACAAACCCTGAAAAAAAAGAAGCCAGACATAAGAGGCCAACAATTGTATAATTCCGTTTAGGTGAAATGTCCAAAATAGGAAAATCCATACAGACAAAAAGTATATTAGTGGTTCCAGGGCTGGGGGAAGGTGGGCATGGAGAGTGTCTGCTAATGGGTATGAAATATCTTTGTGGGGTGATAAAAATGTTCTGGAATTAGATAGTGTTGATAGATGCACAGCACTGTTCAATGCAAAACCACTGAACACTTTTAAAGGATGATCTTTATGGTATGTGAATGTTATATCAGCAAAGCTGTCAAAATAAATGATAGAAATACACTGTGGAAGATACCTAAAAAAGTGAAGGTTGGGCTACAAATAATATACTATGCACAAATACTGTGCATAGAAAATAAACCATAATAATTTTTAAAAATGTAAATGATCAAAATAACCTACTTAAAAGGCAGAGGAAGGCTCAATCATATGCCTCCTACAAGAAATTAATTTAAATATAAAAACACAAATACAGTTAAAGTAAATGGTTGGAAAAGATATACCATGCTAACACTAATCAAAAAAAGGCAGGACAGAGCACATCTGGGGTCCTTAGGCAGGAGCCAAGGGCCAGACCCCTCTGCCCGGAAATAGTCAAGAAACAGAGTATGCCCAGGGTCGTTAGGCAGGAGCTGAGAGCCAGTCCCCTCCGCCAGGAAACAGGCAAGAGTGTGCCAAAAACACCACTTCCTCCTGGGTGGCCCACCACAACCAACACCACAGCCACAGCTGCTGCAAAAGTGGCTCCATACCACAGCAGTAGCCGCAGCTACCATGCAGGCAGCCCGCTAGGCACCTGACTGCAGTGACACATGAAGAGTTACCAGCAGAGACTGGAAAAAGAAGAGTACGTCTCTCTCCTCAGAGCCCACTCCAGCATAACAGAAGAAGCAATGATTCCACCATGCACCTGCTTTATTTCTGATTTTAGTAATTTCTGTCTTCTTTTTTTCTCTTGGTCAGTCTAGATAAAGGTTTGCGAATTTTGTTGATCTTTTTAAAGAATAATAATAAAAAAGACTATTAAGCAGTCTACAAAGCACCACTGATGTAAATATTTTAATTAAACATTAACTTTACATTTTTCTTTTAGAGTATAATAACCTTTATATGAATTTGTAACTTGTTAAATATGTAATTCATTCATTTTCTTTGACAGACTTTGTTATGGGAGACTGAAATCAAGCTCAAATAATTTCTCAAAGTAAATAAATAAAATCAAAAAATATATATAATAACTAAACAAAACAAAACAAAAAGGGAGAAGTGGGTACATTAGTATTGGAAAAAAATAGATTTCGGAGCAAAAAGCATTACTAAGGATAAAAATATTACTTTGTAGTGATAAAGGGTTTAATTTTTTAAGAGGATATAATAATTCCAAACATTTATACACCTAATAACAGAGCTTCAAAATACTTGAATTAAAAATTGCAAAGAGAAATCAATAAATCCACAATTACTGTTGCAGAATTTAATACCCCTCTGTGGTGGGCAGAATTCTAAAAGCACCCTCAAAATTCTCACCCCCAGTATACATGCACTATATAATCCTGGCTAGGACTTTTAAATATGAAGGAATTTTACTCCCATGATTGTTCTGTTAAATGGCAAAAGTGAAGGGACTCTGCAGATGTAATTAAGATCACCCATCAGTTGACTTTGACTTAATTAAAAGAGATTATCCTGGTGGGCCTGATCTAATCAGGTGGACCCTTTTGAATTAGAGTATAGAAGTTCGAGATGAAAGAAGTCTCTTTGTCCTACTCAGCCTTGAAAAAGCAGGCTATCGTGAGTTCTATATTTGCAAAGAAGTGAATTTTGCCAGCAACCATATGAGCCTGGAAGAGACCTCCAAGCCTCAGATGAGACCACAACCCAAGCTGACACCTTGATTGCTTCTTCTGAGACCCTGAGCAGAGGATCCAGCTAAGCTATCCCAGATTCCTGATTCATGGAAACTGTGAGATAATATTAGTAAATATGTGCTGTTTTAAGCCCAATTTGTGTTAATTTCGTATGCGGCAATAGAAAATATGCCATCTTTCAAGAAGTCAGTAGACAGAAAATCAAAGAATAAAGAATATCTGAACAACACTATGAACTACCCTGACTTAACATATAACACTTGACCTGACAACAGTAGAATGCACATTGTTTTTAAGTGTGCACAGAACACTTACCAATAGAAACCATATTTTAGGCCATATACAAATCTCAATAAATTTTAAAAGATTCAAGTCAAACAAAATATTTTCTATGAACATAACAGAATTAAATTGAAAATCAGTAACAGATTTTTTTAAAAAATCTCCAAATATTAGGAAACTAAGTAACACGCTTCTAATTAATCCACAGATCAAAGAAAAAATTAAGAGGGAACAACCCTATAGAATATTGTAAAACACCACAAAGACTGAGCACTTATAACTTCACAAAGTTTTAAGTAAATGAACAACCAAACGTAGATTTAAATATTGTATTTAAATATTTTTAAATGCAACTACTATAGAAGGCAATAGAGCTGCTATTGCAGGAATGGAAACAGGATTGTTACACTACAAAGAATTTTTCCTACAAGCTGACAAAAAGCTGTCTCTCAGCCTGATGGCAATGAAAGACAGAAGATGAATCATTGCTTGTGGAAACCAATTTATTTGTCAGTCTGGATCACTGTTATTTATTACTTGTCAGCACATGCTGTTAGTTCAATTAAATATAAAAATCTGAAGTTCTCTCCTCTCCCCTACCTCCATCCTTTAAAAAAAAAAGAGATAATGTTTTATATTTATACAAATATGAAACATTAAAAGAACATTTAAAGTCTATTGTGTTCCTATTATTTTACTGGGGTGTTGTTTATTAAATGTTCTACAACAAAGGAAGGATTATTCATTGCTTTGACTAGTTAAATTTATTTGGTTTTGACTAGTTAAATTTAAATGTTTACAGGGACCACTGTGAAAATATAACTTGGGACTTCTCCTTTCAGGGTAATAGAAAACACAAAAATTTCAAACAAGGTACTCAGAGTTGCAATTCTGCACTGAATTCCGAGGAAGCCTGAGACAGCAAACTCAGGGCTAGTAAAAAGTTCGATTCCTTAATGAGTGTAATTGAACTCTTTCAGATAAGTTACAATATTCATAATTGTTATACACAAAGCATACAATATTTCACTTTGACCGTACCACAGGGTTTTCATCATTCACCTGCAATAAACCATGTTAAAACAAAAAAACAAGCAAACAAACAAACAAACAAAAACCCTTGTTCGTATTCAGTACCATATAATGGCACATATTGCCATGGGGGGAAAAAATGCTATTTGGGGAATCTGTCAAGAGAGTAATATTAAGTGACGTATGTTAAGTAAATGTGCCACCTACCCCTGCCAAACATAAAAGCCTGTATCCCTAATTATGTTCCTTATCGAGTTTATACCATTAAAGTGTCAAACATAGCCCTCTAGTTCTGGGGCTGATTTCAGTTTTCAGTGATAAACATTATCTTATGCTTCAAGTGACATTAAGTAACCATTTACCACAGAGTACGCAAGTCCATTTCCTTTATTTTACTGTTTCAGTGAACACAAATTACATCATTTCCAGCAACTCCAGCAAACTTAAGAGTTTGACTGTACAACCTGGACTCAAAGCAAATATAATGGTTTGTTTTCAAATAGTTGCTTAAAGAGGATGACTTTTATCCAGTAAATCAAGAAGCTGCCCATGTAAAGTCTTCTTACACCAAAATATTTTTTTACAAGACTTATTTGCACATGAAACCTATTTCTTACAGACTGATTCACCATTAGAAACATCAATTATCATATCGTAGCGATACTTAGAGCAAACAAAAACTCCTGAATGTGTGATATTTGCCCCTGCACTAAATAGAACCATATAACCAAGGTCTGTCACTTATCTCTTTGCCAGATGTCAGTTCCCTGTTGTACGTGCTTCCTCAGCATACACCACAGCACTCTCTCTCACACCTCCAACATTCTTTGAGGTTGAAGAATCAGCAACCACAGTTAACATACTAGTGCAGTGAGACTGTAACTTTCTCCTTATATGTATGAAATCTTGCCACCTTAAGGATATCAACCCTATGGCCTTCATTTTTGTGCAAATGCTTTTACTCCAGATTGTTTGCCTTTTCTCTTTTAATTTTACTTATGTACTTGCCAATATTATCATGCATATATGTATAGGCACATATATGAACACACACATATAATTTGATTAGTGAAAAAGTTTGTATAGAGATAATTTGATCAATAGATAATGATTTTAAATACTAGAAATAAGGCAAAACAGCTAACATTACACCTAGATAGTGGGATTCCTCTCTATATATTCTTCTCTTTTGTTCAACTTATTTGCAATAAACCTACAATGTTACAAATAAAAAATGAGGAAATAAATTAGGAAATAAGAAACAAAGCTTTTAAAA